>NC_053391.1:621241204-621541315 GCF_905171765.1 Bufo bufo
CTAAATGTGTGACAGTGGCCTGTTCCAGTGGTGACGTGATGCTGATTCTCTGCTATGACATGAAGACTGATTCTGCGCTGACATAAGGCCAGATTCTCTGTTACGGGACCTCTCTCCTCTGTCTGGGTACCTGGGCCTAAATGTGTGACAGTGGCCTGTTCCAGTGGTGGGTGACGTGAAGCCTGATTCTCTGCTATGACATTAAGACAGATTCTGTGCTGACATAAGGCCAGATTCTCTGTTACGGGACCTCTCTCCTCTGCTGGGTGCCTGGGCCTAAATGTGTGACAGTGGCCTGTTTCAGTGGTGGGTGACGTGATGCCTGATTCTCTGCTATGACATGAAGACAGATTCTGTGCTGACATAAGGCCAGATTCTCTGTTACAGGACCTCTCTCCTCTGCCTGGGTGCCGGACCTCAATGTGTGACAGTGGCCTGTTCAGTGGTGGGTGACGTGAAGCTGATTCTCTGCTATGACATGAAGACAGATTCTGCGCTGACATAAGGCCAGATTCTCTGTTACAGGACCTCTCCTCTGTCTGGGTGCCTGGGCCTAAATTGTGACAGTGGCCTGTTCCAGTGGTGGGTGACGTGAAGCCTGATTCTCTGCTATGACATGAATACAGAGTCTGCGCTGACATAAGGCCAGATCCTCTGTTACGGACCGCTCTCTCCTGTCTGGGTGCAAGGGCCTAAATGTGTGACAGTGGCCTGTTCCAGTGGTGGGTGACGTGAAGCCTGATTCTCTGCTATGACATGAATACAGATTCTGCGCTGACATAAGGCCAGATTCTCTGTTACGGGACCGCTCTCCTCTGCCTGGGTGCCGGGGCCTAAATGTGTGACAGTGGCCTGTTCCAGTGGTGTGACGTGAAGCCTGATTCTCTGCTATGACATGAATACAGATTCTGAGCTGACATAAGGCCAGATTCTCTGTTACGGGACCTCTCTCTTCTGCCTGGGTGCCTGGGCCTAAATGTGTGACAGCGGCCTGTTCCAGTGTGGTGACGTGAAGCCTGATCTCTGCTATGACATGAATACAGATTCTGAGCGCTGACATAAGGCCAGATTCTCTGTTACGGGACCTCTCTCCTCTGCCTGGGTGCCTGGGCCTAAATGTGTGACAGTGGCCTGTTCCAGTGGTGGGTGACGTGAAGCCTGATTCTCTGCTATGACATGAATACAGATTCTGCGCTGACATAAGGCCAGATTCTCTGTTACGGGACCTCTCTCCTCTGCCTGGGTGCCTGAGCCTAAATGTGTGACAGTGGCCTGTCCAGAGGTGGGTGACGTGAAGCCTGATTCTCTGCTATGACATGAAGACAGATTCTGTGCTGACATAAGGCCAGATTCTCTGTTACGGGACCTCTCTCCTCTGCCTGGGTGCCTGGGCCTAAATGTGTGACAGTGGCCTGTTCCAGTGGTTTGTGACGTGATGCCTGATTCTCTGCTATGACATGAAGACAGATTCTGTGCTGACATAAGGCCAGATTCCCTGTTACAGGACCTCTCTCCTCTGTCTGGGTGCCGGGGCCTAAATGTGTGACAGTGGCCTGTTCCAGTGGTGGGTGACGTGAAGCCTGATTCTCTGCTATGACATTAAGACAGATTCTGTGCTGACATAAGGCCAGATTCTCTGTTACGGGACCTCTCTCCTCTGCCTGGGTGCCTGGGCCTAAATGTGTGACAGTGGCCTGTTCCAGTGGTGGGTGATGTGATTCCTGATTCTCTGCTATGACATGAAGACAGATTCTGTGCTGACATAAGTCCAGATTCTCTGTTACAGGTCCTCTCTCCTCTGTCTGGGTGCCGGGGCCTAAATGTGTGACAGTGGCCTGTTCCAGTGGTGGGTGACGTGAAGCTTGATTCTCTGCTATGACATGAAGACAGATTCTGCGCTGACATAAGGCCAGATTCTCTGTTACGGGACCGCTCTCCTCTGTCTGGGTGCCGGGGCCTAAATGTGTGACAGTGGCCTGTTCCAGTGGTGGGTGACGTGAAGCTTGATTCTCTGCTATGACATGAAGACAGATTCTGCGCTGACATAAGGCCAGATTCTCTGTTACGGGACCGCTCTCCTCTGTCTGGGTGCCGGGGCCTAAATGTGTGACAGTGGCCTGTTCCAGTGGTGGGTGACGTGAAGCCTGATTCTCTGCTATGACATGAAGACTGATTCTGCGCTGACATGAAGCCAGATTCTCTGCTATGGCATGAAGAGACTGATTCTCTGCTGACATGAAGCCAGATTCTTTGCTATGGCATGAAGAGACTGATTCTCTGCTGACGTGAAGCTAGATTCTCTGCTATGGGACCTCTGTCCAATTGATATTGGTTCATTTTTATTTTTTTTATTTTAATTTTAATTCATTTCCCTATCCACATTTGTTTGCAGGGGATTTACCTACATGTTGCTGCCTTTTGCAGCCCTCTAGCTCTTTCCTGGGCTGTTTTACAGCCTTTTTAGTGCCCAAAAGTTCGGGTCCCCATTGACTTGAATGGGGTTCGGGACGAAGTTCGGGTCGGGTTCGGATCCCGAACCCGAACATTTCCGGGAAGTTCGGCCGAACTTCTCGAACCCGAACATCCAGGTGTTCGCTCAACTCTAGTTGTTAGTAATAATGCGCTTCACTGTCCCGTGCGCACACTTGAATAGTCAGTGAGTTTGCAGACTCATATGCGCTGCTCCGATGTTAATATAGCAATTAGGCAGGTAAGCCAAACAGTTCCTGCTCACATACAAACATGTGCCTCAGTGTCCTTAGATACCGGTGATACAGTCAGGTTACCGTACACATTCAGATGGTATGCCTCATCGCATACGGTTCACAGATGCAATGTTCCTACCTTCCACTCAGTATATCTCGTGGACGCCTCTATGGACGTATGCGGTGGATAAGCGGCGTGGAACAATTCCGGCGTCTGGCTCGTAGCTCCTGTAGTTCGCTGATCCCGGATCTCGCGGGATTTCGGAAGTGGTATGTATCCAGACAATGCAGAGCACTACTTGGCAGATTCTGTACTCGGATGGGCCGCACACCTGTGAAAGAAGCACCTCCGCACCTTATGCATGGCCATGCAAATATTACTATAACGGAAGAATTTGGATTTCCAGGATGCCGAGTACAGAATCTGCCAAGTAGTGCTCTGCATTGTCCGGATACATACCACTTCCAAAATCCCGCGAGATCCGGGATCAGCGAACTACAGGAGCTACGAGCCAGACGCCGGAATTGTTCCACGCCGCTTATCCACCGCATACGTCCATAGAGGCGTCCACGAGATATACTGAGTGGAAGGTAGGAACATTGCATCTGTGAACCGTATGCGATGAGGCATACCATCTGAATGTGTACGGTAACCTGACTGTATCACCGGTATCTAAGGACACTGAGGCACATGTTTGTATGTGAGCAGGAACTGTTTGGCTTACCTGCCTAATTGCTATATTAACATCGGAGCAGCGCATATGAGTCTGCAAACTCACTGACTATTCAAGTGTGCGCACGGGACAGTGAAGCGCATTATTACTAACAACTTCTTTGATTCAGTTACATATATACCAGTTGTTCTGAATACAAGAGACTGATACTATTTAATCATCCCTGTATGTGGTATCTAATATTATGTATTTTATTTTCATGGTATAAACATACACGTGTGAAATATTGTGATTTAATTAAATTTTAATTCACCACTACTTTGGTCCAAGTGTTGAGTGCTCGCCCTTATTTTAAATTTTAGCTACATTTATTACTAGAGGAGGGGTGTTCCTCTATACTGAGCTAGAAGCACCTAATCCAGAACCCCACCTGAGGTGAGCCACCATTTTGAGTCTATAGATTTTCAACTATTAGAGTAAGTCAGATCATTTCACTATTTCACTAGATCATATCACTACTATCGATAGTGCAGTATATGCTTTCTGTAATATTTGTCTAAAATGGCTGACATATTAAAGAGACGAAATTTATCAAACAAAACTAAAGGTTAGTAAAACACTGAATCAAATATTCAAAGCATAACAGCCATCTGGACGCGCCCCTCTTTGGCATGAACCCCATGGCCCTTCCTTTGCATTTGTCTTTCACACTGTAATGTTGGCTTTCCTCATACGTTACATATTGTGCTCGTAGTTCCAAGCATGAGTCACATTTACATAACTTGAGGGGAAGGATCTAGGTCTAGGTCATGGCTTCTGGCTTCGATATCATAACTGCGAATTCATTTAGTAGCTGCTGGTTTTATAGGCTGCGACCTCTGCAATTTATAAAATAAGAGCAACATTCTTAGTGTAGAATGCACAAGTCTTAAAAGTATCCCAAAAGACATGTCTAAGCATGGTGTTCGGAATAGACGGCACCAGTAATTCTACTAGGAGCCAGGTCTTAATAGTGTGGAGCCTGAAGAAGAGCTCCAGGCAGCATGCACCGCTGGTTGACAAGCACAGATCCGGTAAACATACTGCGTTATCAGGAATCATTTTATAATCAAGTCTGTTCAAGTAGTAAATATTACAGCCATCTGATGTTCTGTCTGACACACCAAGATGAGTTCATGTTGTGATGTTAATTTCCCCTTAAGAAGGGATAACTTATATATTTTCCACAATGCTAAGCAATATATAATATTTTCCATAACTTCCTGAAGCAAGAACTGATCTGCAATTACAGCGCGCGGTATTGATGTGTCGGTATAATTTCTGTCTGGAACATAGAGGTCACAACACTTTACCCAATATATGTGTTTAACAATGTGCATTTTCTATGATTCCCATCGGCCCCAGGGGAGCAGGTGGTGATCGCGTTTGCTAGACATTCACTGTTCCGAAAACTTCATGCCTTGAAGTATAGTTTATTTGGTATCTAAATATTCAGGAATATGTAAAACACAATCAGAATCAGATGGTGAATAGATTCAGTACGTTGTATAAGGTGTCACATAATATGTACTGTCATTTTTGTATTTTATACAGAAAAGCATTGCTGTTTTCAGGGCAAATGAAATATTTCTGTATTTCGTAAAATCTTAAATGGCATCTGATTTGTACCTATGAACACCTGTTATATGTGTGCTTAGCAGCTGAAGGCATCTGTGTTGGTCCCATGTTCATATGTGCCCACATTGCTGAGAAAAATGATCTTTTAAACAGTGTAAACATCATCACACCTGGCTCTGTCAATCAAAGTGGAGAGGGCTTGGCAGTTGCCGAGACAGGGCACAAAATAGCCAAAAGTTTTGTGTATTAGATTACGTGCTGATATTAGCTGAAGTCCCTTTGTAGAAGTATGTTCTCACTTCTTTCAGTCCAAAATGTATAAAAAGGGGTTAGGGTCCACGCTGCAATAAAGGAAAGCTTAGGGGTAACACAAAAATCACTGGTTCTTTTTATGCTGCTTCTTCCAATCTCCTCCTTATCCTTCCTCCTTTGCAGATTCTTAGTCTCTGAACCAAGGAGCGGTAGTGGGTATGCTTCTCAAGCCTTCAAAGAGAGTATCTACATAGCACAGACCCGCATGGAAAATAGTTCACGCTTCTTTATTATACTTACAAGATCGTAATCTTGAACATCACATATGATAAAGCCCGACCCGGGTTTCGATCCTGCTTCATCTGGGGTGTTTCAGTTTCCTAAGCTTTTCTTTATTGCAGCGCGAACCCTAACACCTTTTTCTATGTTTAGGGCATGCTCTCTCTGTACGAAAACCCCATTCCCCACATAGTTGCAGGGATATGCCATAAATATTGAATACTCCTTTAATTTAGATCCCCACTCTCCAGAGTGGGCCATAGCAGCTGTCTAGTCTGCATCTATGGTAGGTACACCCCAAACTAAGACAGTCCTCTAGTTTTAAACACAAATAGTCGGTGTAATTGCACTAGCTAAGCAGCACCCCAAAGTGTCATTGATGGTCCAAAAGAAGTAAAAGGGAATGTGTCATCAGAAAATGACCTATTGTTCATATCACATTTTTATGTTTAACATATCTGTAAACAATTTTTAATGATTTTATATTTGTTTGTCATGTCCATATCTTTATTTAAGCCAAAAACATAAAATCCTGCAGTTTTGGAATTGCCCACTAAGCCTAATAATTGGCGTCACTTCTTGGTTTGCACAGATCACTTTTCTGCAGTTATCTGCTTATCTGTTCTAATTCTTCCTGTACTGATATATCACCTCTGTGTATAGATAAGACAGGATACACCCTTCACAATAGGTGATATTAGAGCTTATGTAATCTTTCCTTGTACAATGACCTCTGCACGGGTCACAGAGCACAACTAGAAAACTCTCCCATAGAAGTCAATGAGGTCCCATCCAGGCCATTGTGTCTACGGCCTATAGGGCTGCCGTAAAGCAATTTTCTTAATGCTTTCTAAATGCTGTTAAGAACAGCTCAGACAAGATGGCCGCCCCCATAATCATGTTCATGGAAAATAATAAAAAAAATCTGAAATTAGAAAATACAAAGAGATTTGAAAAAATGTGTTGCTATCTGGTTTTTCTAAAATCTATTTTGAAATACAGAAGAAATAGGATATGTTTTGGTTTGATGTATGTAATAGAGAAAAGGCATACAAACATGATGAATCCTCAGACCTCTGATGTCATGTCCATCAGTCACCCAGGCTCAAGTGAATTGGATTGAGCTGCAATTCTAAACACAGCTGCTATTCAATGTACGGCACAGCACTTGGTTTGCTGTGAGGAAATTTCAGCACTTTTTCTAACGTTGAGGCCACTTCAAACAGCTGATAACAGGGGGCCAGGAGTCCGACCCCCACTGACAAAATATTGATGTCCTATCCTAAGGGTAAAAAATAATAGAGATGGCCTTGCGGTGCGCCCGGTGGTCGTTTTGCGGCGAACTTTGCGCGATCGCAGTTCGCCGAACATGCGAACATATGGCGATGTCCGCCGGCACGATATTATTTAGCATTGCGCCGAACTATGACCCATGACACATCCATCAGGTGGACAGGACAGCCAATTTAGACATTTCAGCAAATGGTCACACCCCCACCCTATCAAAGAACTCGATCTGGCAGCCATTTTACATTCTGTGTTTTGCCCGTGTAGGGAGAGGTTGCTGTGTGGAGCAGGGACAGGCTGTTAGGGACACCAAACGCGTGCTAATAGGGCCACAAAAGTCCTTTTAAGGACTAGTATAGGTGTGCTATTGATAGTTGTGATATACTGAGGGGTGTGATATACTTATAATATACTTTCTAACATAGAAAGTATATTATAGTGCATTTGTATTGTGCAGCAGTTGTGTGCGGTTCTGCTGCGATACCGCAGCTATATAGAGGGACAACCGCTATTGGAACATCTACAGGGAGTGCAGAATTATTAGGCAAGTTGTATTTTTGAGGATTAATTTTATTATTGAACAACAACCATGTTCTCAATGAACCCAAAAAACTCATTAATATCAAAGCTGAATATTTTTGGAAGTAGTTTTTAGTTTGTTTTTAGTTTTAGCTATTTTAGGGGGATATCTGTGTGTGCAGGTGACTATTACTGTGCATAATTATTAGGCAACTTAACAAAAAACAAATATATACCCATTTCAATTATTTATTTTTACCAGTGAAACCAATATAACATCTCAACATTCACAAATATACATTTCTGACATTCAAAAACAAAACAAAAACAAATCAGTGACCAATATAGCCACCTTTCTTTGCAAGGACACTCAAAAGCCTGCTATCCATGGATTCTGTCAGTGTTTTGATCTGTTCACCATCAACATTGCGTGCAGCAGCAACCACAGCCTCCCAGACACTGTTCAGAGAGGTGTACTGTTTTCCCTCCTTGTAAATTTCACATTTGATGATGGACCACAGGTTCTCAATAGGGTTCAGATCAGGTGAACAAGGAGGCCATGTCATTAGATTTTCTTCTTTTATACCCTTTCTTGCCAGCCACGCTGTGGAGTACTTGGACGCGTGTGATGGAGCATTGTCCTGCATGAAAATCATGTTTTTCTTGAAGGATGCAGACTTCTTCCTGTACCACTGCTTGAAGAAGGTGTCTTCCAGAAACTGGCAGTAGGACTGGGAGTTGAGCTTGACTCCATCCTCAACCCAAAAAGGCCCCACAAGCTCATCTTTGATGATACCAGCCCAAACAAGTACTCCACCTCCACCTTGCTGGCGTCTGAGTCGGACTGGAGCTCTCTGCCCTTTACCAATCCAGCCACGGGCCCATCCATCTGGCCCATCAAGACTCACTCTCATTTCATCAGTCCATAAAACCTTAGAAAAATCAGTCTTGAGATATTTCTTGGCCCAGTCTTGACGTTTCAGCTTGTGTGTCTTGTTCAGTGGTGGTCGTCTTTCAGCCTTTCTTACCTTGGCCATGTCTCTGAGTATTGCACACCTTGTGCTTTTGGGCACTCCAGTGATGTTGCAGCTCAGAAATATGGCCAAACTGGTGGCAAGTGGCATCTTGGCAGCTGCACGCTTGACTTTTCTCAGTTCATGGGCAGTTATTTTGCGCCTTGGTTTTTCCACACGCTTCTTGCGACCCTGTTGACTATTTTGAATGAAACGCTTCATTGTTCGATGATCACGCTTCAGAAGCTTTGCAATTTTAAGAGTGCTGCATCCCTCTGCAAGATATCTCACTATTTTTGACTTTTCTGAGCCTGTCAAGTCCTTCTTTTGACCCATTTTGATGTCATTAGACCACACCCCTTCTCATTACAGAGATGCACATCACCTAATATGCTTAATTGGTAGTAGGCTTTCGAGCCTATACAGCTTGGAGTAAAACAACATGCATAAAGAGGATGATGTGGTCAAAATACTCATTTGCCTAAAAATTCTGCACTCCCTGTAATTGCAACGGGTGTGATATAACTGTTGTCCCCCAAAAAAATGATTGAGGGGTGTGATATAACTATAATATACTTTCTAACATAGAAAGTATATAGTGCATTTGTATTGTGCAGCAGTTTTGTGCGGTTCTGCTGTGATACTGCAGCTATATAGAGGGACAAGCGCTATTGGAACAGCTATTTGCAACGGGTGTGATATATACCTGTTACCCAAAAAAAAACTGATTGAGGGGTGTGATATACCTTCTTCCACAAAATACTGATTGAGGGCTGCGATATACCTGTTGCCCCAAATAAACAGGGTGTTGTGATATAACTGTTATGGCAAAAAATAATAATTGAGGAGTGTGATATACCTGCTAACAAAAACAACTGATTAAGTGGTTCGATATACCTGCTTCCACCAAAAATTTATTGAGGGGTGCGATATACCTGCTTCCACAAAATATTGATTGAGGGCTGCGTTATACCTGCTTCCACAAAATACTGATTAAGGGGTTTGAAATACCTGCTTCCACAAAATATTGATTGAGGGCTGCAATATACCTGCGTCCACAAAATACTGATTAAGGGGTTTGATATACCTGCTTCCACAAAATACTGATTGAGGGCTGTGATATACCTGCTTCCACAAAATACTGATTAAGGGGTTTGATATACAGGTGAAACTCCAAAAACTTGAATATCGTGCAAAATTTCATTGATTTCAGTGATGCAACTTAAAAGGAGTTGCATTAATGCAACTTAAAATTAGAATTTTGTGAAAAGGTTCAATATTCTAGGCTCAAAGTGTCAGACTCTAGTCAGCTAATGAATCCATACCCCCTCAGCAAAAGGTACCTGAAATTGTGACTTTGGGGTTTCATAAGTAGAGATGTCCCGAACTATTCGCCGGCGAATAGTTCCCGGCGAACATCGCTTGTTCGCGTTCGCCGCAGCGGGCGAACATATGCGATGTTCGGTCCGCCCCCTATTTGTCATCATTGTGTAAACTTTGACCCTGTACCTCACAGTCAGCAGACACATTCCAGCCAATCAGCATCATACCTTCCCTCCCAGACCCTCCCACCTCCTGGACCGCATCCATTTTAGATTTATTCGGAAGCTGCACTGTCACAAATTTGACTAAGTTGTAATCGCAATGCAATTAATACAGGTTATATTAATCGCATTGCGAATTCAACTTAGAGCTGGGTTCCTAATGGTTGGCGTTGCTATGGCTGGTGTCACCCGGTGAGGTAGAAAATGATGTCACCCCTCCCCCCCCCCCCCCCCCCCCCCCGAAGCCATAATAAAGAGATAAAGAGAAAAAAAAAGAAGTCACTAAGTCAGCTCCAATCAGATATCTGCATAGACCCAGAGTCTTGGTCTATGTGCAGATATCTGATTGGAGCTGACTTCTTATTTTCTCTTTTGCACATAAACGTTTAAACTATATTCCTTAGTAAAAATGACCAGTCCACACATGTGGGTCTATATTTATGAGGTCCCCCCTGAGTAAAGATAGTAAATGTAGCGGGTGGCCCCAGCCCACAGTTCAACCCAACCCCTTATGTCTCCTGGCCTGGGGCCGTCTCTATAATAATCACCAGTAATTATGAATGGGGTTAGGTTATTACCTTATTATTATTGGGGTATTATTAAAATAATTGGTCTATAAAGTCAGAGCTGCTCTACCTATGTAGTTTCAATTGGAAATAAAGACTATTTTGGAGCTGGGGCTATCATGTGGTTGCCTCAGCACTAGAGAAAAGAAATACATTTTTGTGGAACACCCCATAGCCCCTATTTTCCACGCGCTACCTAAAGTCCACAAAAATGTATTCCCTCCACCCCTCAGACCCATTGTGGCTGGAATAGGCTCTTATTCTGAGCGCTTCTCTGAGTGGGTGGATTCCCTTTTACAACCCTTGGTGCCACTAATTCCTGGTTTTCTAAAAGATACAAGATCCGTGTTACAAGCCTTTTCTGATTTTGAATGGAAGGAGGGACATTCATGGATAACAGCTGACATCACGTCCCTTTATACTAATATCCCCTACAATTTGGCAATTACCTCACTGAATTGTTTTTTTGAGCATTATAGTGATTATACTGAGGTAATTAGAGAATATGCTGTCCTGGTGGTGGACTTCCTCCTCAGGCACAACTATTTTTTTTATTTGATGAGACTTTCTTCTTGCAGGTGTCAGGGGTGTCGATGGGGGCCAAGTTCTCTCCCTCCGTTGCAAATATTTTTATGGCATTTTTATGGCATCGACACCTCCCCATTTTTGGATCGTTTCCTCTGGTATGGACGTTACATCGATGACCTGCTGATGGTATGGTCTGGTGATGTGGCGTCCATACTAGAGCTCATTTGACATTTTAATTCTAGGGTTGACTGTATACAATTTGTCTTTCAAACTCATGAAACAGAGATTCAGTTCTTGGATTTGTGCCTGAGGGGGAATGTTTCCACCAACAGAGTCAGCACGTTTACTTATCGGAAACAGCTCGCTGGAAACACTACACTATTAGCTCAGTCATGTCACCCCTCCCATACCATCCGCAATATCCCCAAAGGCGAATTGATTGTCAATGCAACCCTCTTCTCCCACTCTTCACACACTGATGGCAACACATCTCGTATCTTCACAGCATAGACGATTGCCTTCAGATGATACGAGATGTGCAGCACCTGATACTACGGATACTGGAAGCCTGTGCTAGCATTTCTTCTGCGGTGTTGCTATCAGTGTGTGAAGAGTGGGAGAAAAGGGTTGCATTGACAATCCAACACAATGGGCAGCACATTGAACACATTTTGTAAGGCGGTCAGAAACTTGTAAATAACTCATGAAAGAATAAAGTTACGTTAAAACCAAGCACACCATTGTTTTTCTTGTGAAATTCCCAATAAGCTTGATGTGTCAAATTACCCTCTTCCTATTGAAAAAACAAAAGTTGGATTCAAAATGGCCGACTTCAAAATGGCCGCCATGGTCACCACCCATCTTGAAAAGTTTCCCCCCTCACATATACTAATGTGCCACAAACAGGAAGTTAATATCACCAACCATTCCCATTTTATTAAGGTGTATCCATATAAATGGCTCACCCTGTACATTAACCTGGGGTTAGTTTGGGATATATCTGGAGGTGCTCCCATTTCATGTGTATGTTTGTCATGAGGAAGGACCCACATATCTAAGAGGTCTGAAACGCGTAGATTTACACTTAGATTTTAGATGCTGGAATAAAAGTTAATAATACTTCACCTGAACTGAGCTGGATATTTCTTTGCTATTTTCTGGACTTTACCGCATCCAGGTGCGGCATCCGTGCACAGAGGGTGATTGAATCAGCGCAGGTGAGAGCTGCCTTACTATTTCATACATCTTGCCTGATGTATGCAGTCCTGGAAAAGCCATTTGAGGGTGTATATCTTTGTTCAAGATGTGAGCAAATTACCTGTTTGGAATCGCAAATCGAGTCTCTAAACGGGCAAGTTGCAACACTGAGAGGAATTGACAATTTACAAAAGAGTTTGCTTCTCACCGAGCAAGCAATCTTTGGGGTAGATGAGGGGGAGGGTGATAGACAGGAGGCTGAGTAAAGTGAGGTAGCTAGCTGGGTAACAGTTTGAAAGCGAGGTAGAGGGAAGAGTGCCAGGGAGGCTAGCCCTGATCTGACACACCCCAACAAGTTTGCACGTTTGGAAGATGGGGGGGATGTCAGTCCAGGGACTATTAGGGGAACAGATTGGGCAATCTGTCAAAAAGACCGTGATCGCTGAACGGTGTGCTGTCTTCCTGGTGCTAGAGTTTAACACATCGCGGATCAGGTTGACAGATTACTGGGAAGGGCTGGAGAAGATCCAGCGGTCATGGTCCATATCGGAACCAATTACAAAGTTAGAGGTAGGTAGGTGGAGAGTCATTAAAAATGATTTCAGGGATTTAGGTCAAAAGCTTAGGGCAAGGACCTCAAAGGTAGTATTTTTCAAAATACTACCTGTACCATGGGCCACACAAGAAAGGCAGGGTGAGATTAGGGAGATTAACAAGTGGATCAAAAACTGGTGTAGGAAGGGGGGGTTTGGGTTTCTGGAGAACTGGGCCGACTTCTCTATCGGCTACAGGCTCTATCGTAGGGACGGGCTGCAACTCAATAGGGAAGGGGCAGCTGTGTTGGGGAGAAAGATGGCTAGAAGGTTGGAGTGTTTAAACTAGGGACTGGGGGAGGGAAATTACATTATAGGAGGGGAAGATAGTGCAGATAGAGTCCGGGGGAAAGGTAGTGGGACTGAGGGAGGAATGGAAGGAGGGACTAGAACAGGTTAGAAGGAAAGGTGTAGGGTAAAAAAATATACATAAACCTCTCAAATGTATGTATACTAATGCCAGAAGCCTGACTAATAAAACTGGGGAACTGGAATTAGTGATGTGTGAGGAGGACTATGACATAGTGGGAATAACGGAAACATGGCTGGATGATAGCTATGACTTGGCAGTTAATGTACAAGGTTACAGTATGTTTAGAAAGTATCATCAAAACCGGAGAGGTGGGGTGGGTATGACTTTATGTAAAGTCCTGTCTAAAGCCCACACTCCGGGAATATATAAGTGAGGGACATGAAGAGATACATGAAGAGATACATGCAGAGATACATGAAGCTAAAAACAATAATAAATTACTAATAGGAGTTTACTATAAACCACCTAATATACCAGAGTCCACAGAAAATCTACTACTAAACGAGATAGACAAGGCGGCAAATCATAATGAGGTGGTTATTATGGGGGACTTCAATTACCCAGATATAGACTGGGAAGCTGAAACTTGTATATCTCATAAAGGAAACAGGTTATTGTCAATAACCAAAGACAATTACCTCTCCCAACTGGTTCAGGACCCGACTAGAGGGACGGCCATACTGGACTTAGTATTAACCAATAGACCTGACAGAACAACAGATGTGCAGGTTGGGGGACACCTGGGAAATAGTGACCATAAAGTAATAACCTTCCAATTATCATTCAAAAGAGTGTTTCTACAGGGAGGAACAAAAATACCAAACTTCAAAAAAGCAAAATTTAGCTGGGACAAAGTACTCAAAAATAAAAATACAGACACAAAATGGGATATCGTTAACCACTTAAGGACCACAGGTTTATACCCCCCTAGTGACCAGGTCCTTTTTTACAAATCGGCACTCCACAACTTTAGCGGTTTATTGCTCGGTCATGCAACTTACCACCCAAATGAATTTTACCTCCTTTTCTTCTCACTAATAGAGCTTTCATTTGGTGGTATTTCATTGCTGCTGACATTTTAACTTTTTTTGTTATTAATCGAAATTTACCGTTTTTTTTGCAAAAAAAATGACATTTTTCACTTTCAGTTGTAGAATTTAGCAAAAAAAACAGACATCCATATATATAAATTTTTCTCTAAATTTATTGTTCTACATGTCTTTGATAAAAAAAAAATGTTTGGGTAAAAAAAAATGGTTTGGGTAAAAGCTACAAACTATGGTACAAAAATGTGAATTTCCGCTTTTTGAAGCAGCTCTGACTTTCTGAGCACCTGCCATGTTTCCTGAGGTTCTACAATGGCCAGACAGTACAAACACCCCACAAATGACCCCATTTCGGAAAGTAGACACCCTAAGGTATTCGCTGATGGGCATAGTGAGTTCATAGAACTTTTTATTTTTTGTCACAAGTTAGCGGAAAATTATGATTTTTTTATTATTTCTTTCCTTACAAAGTCTCATATTTCACTAACTTGTGACAAAAAATAAAAACTTCCATGAACTCACTATGCCCATCATGAAATACCTTGGGGTGTCTTCTTTCCAAAATGGGGTCACTTGTGGGGTAGTTATACTGCCCTGGCATTCTAGGGGCCCTTATGTGTGGTAAGTAGTTTGAAATCAAAATCTGTAAAAAATGGCCGGTGAAATCCTAAAGGTGCTCTTTGGAATGTGGGCCCCTTTGCCCACCTAGGCTGCAAAAAAGTGTCACACATCTGGTATCGCCGTACTCAGGAGAAGTTGGGCAATGTGTTTTGGGGTGTCTTTTTACATATACCCATGCTGGGTGAGAGAAATATCTCGGCAAAAGACAACTTTTCCAATTTTTTTATACAAAGTTGGCATTTGACCAAGATATTTATCTCACCCAGCATGGGTATATGTAAAATGACACCCCAAAACACATTCCCCAACTTCTCCTGAGTACGGCGATACCACATGTGTGACACTTAAGGGGCCCACATTCCAAAGAGCACCTTTAGGATTTCACCGGCAATTTTTTACACATTTTGATTTCAAACTACTTCGCACGCACTTGGGCCCCTAAAATGCCAGGGCAGTATAACTACCCCACAAGTGACCCCATTTTGGAAAGAAGACACCCCAAGGTATTCCGTGAGGGGCATGGCGAGTTCCTAGGATTTTTTATTTTTTGTCACAAGTTAGCGGAAAATGATGATTTTATTTTCTTTTTTTTTCTTACAAAGTCTCATATTCCACTAACTTGTGACAAAAAATAAAAACTTCCATGAACTCACTATGCCCATCACGAAATACCTGGGGGTGTCTTCTTTCCAAAATGGGGTCACTTGTGGGTTAGTTATACTGCCCTGGCATTTTAGTGGCCCGAATGCGTGAGAAGTAGTTTGAAATCAAAATCTGTAAAAAATGGCCGGTGAAATCCGAAAGGTGCTCTTTGGAATGTGGGCCCCTTTGCCCACCTAGGCTGCAAAAAAGTGTCACACATGTGGTATTGCCGTACTCAGGAGAAGTTGGGCAATGTGTTTTGGGGTGTCATTTTACATATACCTATGCTGGGTGAGATAAATATCTCGGCAAAAGACAACTTTTCCCATTTTTTTATACAAAGTTGGCATTTGACCAAGATATTTCTCTCATCCAGCATGGGTATATGTAAAATGACACCCCAACTTCTCCTGAGTACGGCGATACCAGATGTGTGACACTTTTTTGCAGCCTAGATGCGCAAAGGGGCCTACATTCCTTTTAGGAGGGCATTTTTAGACATTTGGATCCCAGACTTCTTCTCACGCTTCAGGTCCCCTAAAATTCCAGGGCAGTATAAATACCCCACATGTGACCCCATTTTGGAAAGAAGACACCCCAAGGTATTCAATGAGGGGCATGGCGAGTTCATAGAAATTTTTTTTTTTTGCCACAAGTTAGCGGAAATTGATTTTTTTTTGTTTTTTCTCACAAAGTCTCCCTTTCCGCTAACTTGGGACAAAAATTTCAATCTTTCATGGACTCAATATGCCCCTCAGCAAATACCTTTGGGTGTCTACTTTCCGAAATGGGGTCACATGTGGGGTATTTATACTGCCCTGGCATTTTAGGGGCCCTAAAGCGTGAGAAGAAGTCTGGAATATAAATGTCAAAAAAAATTTACGCATTTGGATTCCGTGAGGGGTATGGTGAGTTCATGTGAGATTTTATTTTTTGACACAAGTTAGTGGAATATGAGACTTTGTAAGAAAAAAATAAAATAAAAAATAACTTGGGCCAAAAAAATGTCTGAATGGAGCCTTACAGGGGGGTGATCAATGACAGGGGGGTGATCAGAGAGTCTATATGGGGTGATCACCCCCCTGTCATTGATCACCCCCCTGTAAGGCTCCATTCAGACGTCCGTATGTTTTTTACGGATCCACGGATACATGGATCGGATCCGCAAAACACATACGGACATCTGAATGGAGCCTTACAGGGGGGTGATCAATGACAGGGGGGTGATCAATGACAGGGGGGTGATCAGGGAGTCTATATGGGGTGATCACCCCCCTGTCATTGATCACCCCCCTGTAAGGCTTCATTCAGACGTCCGTATGTTTTTTACGGATCCACGGATACATGGATCGGATCCGCAAAACACATACGGACATCTGAATGGAGCCTTACAGGGGGGTGATCAATGACAGGGGGGTGATCAATGACAGGGGGGTGATCAGGGAGTCTTTATGGGGTGATCACCCCTGTCATTGATCACCCCCCTGTAAGGCTCCATTCAGACGTATGTGTTTTGCGGATCCGATCCATGTATCAGTGGATCCGTAAAAATCATACGGACGTCTGAATGGAGCCTTACAGGGGGTTGATCAATGACAGGGGGGTGATCAATGACAGGGGGGTGATCAGGGAGTCTATATGGGGTGATCACCCCCGTCATTGATCACCCCCCTGTAAGTCTCCATTCAGACGTCCGTATGTGTTTTGCGGATCCGATCCATGTATCAGTGGATCCGTAAAAATCATACGACGTCTGAATGGAGCCTTACAAGGGGGTGATCAATGAAAGGGGGGTGATCAGGGAGTCTATATGGGGTGATCACCCCCGTCATTGATCACCCCCCTGTAAGGCTCTATTCAGACGTCCGTATGTGTTTTGCGGATCAGATCCATATATCAGTGGATCCGTAAAAATCATACGGACGTCTGAATGGAGCCTTACAAGGGGGTGATCAATGACAGGGGGGTTATCAATGACAGGGGGGTGATCAGGGAGTCTATATGGGGTGATCAGGGGTGATCAGGGGTTAATAAGGGGTTAATAAGTGACAGGGGGGGTGTAGTGTAGTGGTGTTTGGTGCTACATATTACTGAGCTACCTGTGTCCTCTGGTGGTCGATCCAAACAAAAGGGACCACCAGAGGACCAGGTAGCAGGTATATTAGACGCTGTTATCAAAATAGCATCTAATATACCTGTTAGGGGTTAAAAAAAATCGCATCTCCAGCCTGCCAGCGAACGCCGCTGGCAGGCTGGAGATCCACTCGCTTACCTTCCGATCCTGTGAACGCACGCGCCTGTGTGCGCGCGTTCACAGGAAATCTCGGCTCACGCGAGATGACGCCAATCGGCGTTAGTGTAGCCTGGGAGAGCCACCGCAATGACGCCTTTCGGCGTTACGTGTGCAGCAAGAGGTTAAAAGCATCCTAAAATCTCATTGTGAGAGGTACATACCGTATGAGAATAAAAGGTTAAGGAACAAAAAGAAACCAATGTGGATAAATAAAACTGTAAAGAAAGCAATAAATGACAAAAAGAAAGCATATAAATCACTAAAACAGGAGGGTAGCACGGAAGCACTAAAAAACTATAAGGGAAAAAATAGAACATGTAAAAAACAAATAAAAGTGGCCAAACTAGAGACCGAGAGAGAGTAAAACTAACCCTAAAATGTTCTTCAATTATATAAATGTTAAAAAGTATAAATCTGAAGGTGTCGGCTCTTTAAAGAGTAATGGGGGGGTGAGTGGCAGAGAACGACGAGGAGAAAGCAAAGCTGTTAGGGCTCATGCACATGACAGTATTTTGCGTTCAGTATACTGGCTGTTTTTTTAGTTCAGTATGCGGAATATATACTGAACCATTCATTTCAATGGTTCAGCAAAACAAAATATGAAGTGTCTCCGTGTGCATTCCGTTTGAGTATTTCCGTATTTCCATACCGTGAAAAGATAGAACATGTCCTATTCTTGTCTGCAAATCACAGTGTTTGGCTCTATTCAAGTTAATGGGGACACAAAAAAACGGAACACATACGGAAATGCATCCGTATGTCTTCCGTATCCATTCCGTTTTTGCTGAGCCATCTATTGAAAATGTATTGCCCAGCCCAATTTTTATGTAATTACTGTATACTGTATATGGCATATGGAAAAACGGAATGGAAAAACGGAACGGAAACGGAAACACAACAGAAACAAAAAACGGAACAACGGATCTGTAAAAAACGGACCGCAAAACACTGAAAAAGCCATACTGTTGTGTGCATGAACCCTTAAATATTTTTTTCTTCAATGTATTCACTAAGGAAAATAAACTGTCAGATGAAATGCTGAATGTAAAAATAAATTCCCCATTAAAAGTGTCCTGTCTCACCCAGGAAGAAGTACAACAGTGACTTAAAAAGATTAAAATAGACAAATCGCCAGGACCGGATGGCATACACCCCCGTATCCTAAGGGAATTAAGTAATGTCATAGCCAGACCCTTATTTCTGATATTTGCGGACTCTATACTGACAGGGAATGTCCCACAGGATTGGCGCATAGCAAATGTGGTGCCAATATTAAAAAAGGGTCCAAAAACAGAGCCTGGAAACTATAGTCAGGTAAGTTTAACATCTGTTGTGTGTAAACTGTTTGAAGGTTTTCTATGAGATGCTATCTTAGAGCATCTAAACGGAAATAAGCAAATAACGCCATATCAGCATGGCTTCGTGAGGGATCAGTCATGTCAAACTAATTTAATCAGTTTACATGAGGAGATAAGTTCTAGACTTGACAGAGGTGAATGAATGGATGTCGTATATCTGGACTTCTCCAAAGCATTTGACACTTTACCACATAAAAGGTTAGTATATAAAATGAGAATGCTCGGACTGGGAGAAAACGTCTGTAAGTGGGTAAGTAACTGGCTCAATGATAGAAAACAGAGGGTGGTTATTAACGGTACACACTCAGATTGGGTCACTGTCACTAGTGGGGTACCTCAGGGGTCAGTATTGGGTCCTATTCTCTTCAATATATGTATTAATGATCTTGTAGAAGGCTTGCACAGTAAAATATCAATTTTCACAGATGACACTAAACTGTGTAAAGTAATTAACACTGAAGAGGACAGTATACTACTACAGATGGATCTGGATAGATTGGAGGCTTGGGCAGATAAGTGGCAGATGAGGTTTAACACTGACAAATGGAAAGTTATGCACATGGGAAGAAATAATGCAAGTCACCCGTACATACTAAATGGTAAAACACTCGGTAATACTGACATGGAAAAGGATCTAGGAATTTTTTATAAACAGCAAACTAAGCTGCAAAAACCAGTGTCAGGCAGCTGCTGCCAAGGCCAATAAGATAATGGGTTGCATCAGAAGGGGCATAGATGCCCGTCATAAGAACATAGTCCTACCACTTTGCAAATCGCTAGTCAGACCACACATGGAGTACTGTGTACAATTCTGGGCTCCTGTGAAGAAGGCAGACATACTGTAGCAGAGCTGGAGAGGGTCCAGAGTAGAGTTGTTGCGATACCAAATTTTTGATTCGGTTTCGATACCATGAAAAAGTATTGCGATACTCGATACCATTCGATACCACGCGAAAAAAATAAACAAAAAAAGCCACGTGCATTCCTCATTTTTAAAAATGGCGAATCGCGCAGTTTTTATTTTATTTTTTCTGTTCCGGCATTCACCACCTAGATTTTTTTTTTATATTTTAATAGTTTGGACTTTTCTGACGTGGCGATGTAATATGTTTATTTATATATTTTATATGTGAAATTGGGAAAAGGGGGGTGATTTATACTTCATATTTTAGTGTTTTTTTTTTTTTCACTTTTTATTTAATAACTATTTCCCCCCTTAGGGGCTAGAACCTGGGATCTTTCATCCCTTTTCCTATTCACCCTGATAGATCTCTATCAGGGTGAATAGGACTCCACACTGTCCCTGCTGCTCTGTGCTTTGTGCACACAGCATCAGGGATGTTACCATGGCAACCAGGTCTTCTGTAGCGTCCTGGCTGCCATGGTAACCGATCGGAGCCCCAGGCTTACACAGCTGGGGCTCCGATCAGAAGCTGCCACTGCACCACCAATGAGGGGGAGTGGAGAGGTCCCTGTGGCCACTGCCACCAATGATTTTAATACTGGAGGGTTGAGAGGGGCCGGCGCACTGTGCCACCAATGATTTTAATGGGATAGGGGGATTGAGGGGGGGGGCACACTGCACCACCAATGATTTTACCCCTTTATACAGGAGGCGGGTACTAGCAGATCAGCGGCAGTTAACTGCCGCTGATCGCAGCTCCCTGTCAGGGGCAGGGTGCCGGCAATGCGATTCTGCTGCCGGCACCCGCCTCCTGTATGTGTAAAGACTGACTACTGTATATGAGTCCAGACTTTCACTATTAGGCCACACAGAGCGGCGCCCAGCGATGTCTCAGCACTCACCATTTAGTCCTGGGCGCCGCTCCGTTCGCCCGCAGTGCCCCATTACTGTCTCCTCTCCTGCTCCACATGCTGCTGATTACTATCGGAGCGATGGGAGGAGACATCAGCTTCACTAGTGGGCGTTCCTTCTCCCTGGCTGTAGCGCTGTCCAATCGCAGCGCAGGGAAAAGGAACGCCCACTAGTGAAGCTGATGTCTCCTCCCATCGCTCCGATAGTAATCCTATCATTGGTGGCGCAGTGCGCCCGCCCCTCCTCCGCCCCTCTCTTCTCATTTCCGCCCCTCCTCCACCCCCTCTCTTCTCATTGCCGCCCCTACTCCGCCCCTCTCTTCTCATTGCCGCCCCTCCTCCGCCCCTCTCTTCTCATTGGTGGCAGCGGCAGCAGCACAGGGGGAGGGAGGACAGCTTCCTTCTCCCCGTGCTGCTGAGAGAGAACATGAGCGCGCCGATAGCAGCGCGCTCATGTTCAGAGATACTAGACTGCGCAGAAGCGCAGCCCAGTATCGAAAAAACGGAAATCCCGGTATCGTATCGATACCGGGACAAAAGTATCGATTGGGTATCGAAATTTCGATACCCGCAACAACCCTAGTCCAGAGGAGGGCAACTAAAGTAATAACTTGTAACCTGAAAGATTATCAAAATTAGGGTTATTCACTTTAGAAAAAAGACGACTGAGGGGAGATCTAATTACTATGTATAAATATATCAGGGGTCAGTACAGAGATCTATCCCATCATCTATTTATCCCCAGAACTGTGACTGTGACGAGGGGACATCCTCTGCGTCTGGAGGAAAGAAGGTTTGTACACAAACATAGAAGAGGATTCCTTACGATAAGAGCAGTGAGACTATGGAACTCTCTGCCTGAGGAGGTGGTGATGGTGAGTACACTAAAGGAATTCAAGAGGGGCCTGGATGTATTTCTGGAGTGTAATAATATTACAGGTTATAGCTACTAGAGAGGGGTCGTTGATTCCGGGAGTTATTCTGATTGCCTGATTGGAGTCGGGAAGAAATTTTTTATTCCCCTAAAGTGGGGAAAATTGGCTTCTACTTCACAGTTTTTTTTTTGCCTTCCTCTGGATCAACTTGCAGGATGACTGGCCGAACTGAATGGACAAACGTCTTTTTTCGGCCTTATGTACTATGTTACTATGTATACATGTCTACAACAAATACGCCAAACAAATGTCAGAGTGGTGACATGCATGTGTGTGCTAGAATCTTCAGAGGCACCCATTCAGGTCATAGTCAGCCCATGCCGTTGGGCACATCCTTGGCATCGTGCCGAGCTAATCTCTTTCAACTTGTCAGGTATATCCATGTTTTAAGACACCATTAATAACTTCAACTTTTATCTTGTTTCTGTTATTTTAAGCCATACTGTTCGTCATTTTCAGTTGGCCCTGGCAATGCTACTGTATCTCATAAATCATGATGTGTTTTATGGGCTGTTTGGATGCTGCTGACATTTACTAGGAAATGTTGACAATCTGAGATTATTTCTGTGGCTCACAACAAAGTGCTGATGGAATTCTCCATATGTCAATATCCAAATTTCTTACACAATAGTAATAGATTAAACACAGTAATTAAATCAACCCTTCAGTTTCCTCAGAAATTGGGAGTACTACCTCTCCTTGTGGAGAGAGCACCTTAAACAGCATGAGGAGACTTATAGGCCATACATGCTTTTCTGGAAAGAAAGAGATGCAAATGATCTCTTAACAAGCTCTGCCTCTGATGCCACCAGATGTAAGGCAGCTATCCTATAAGTCAATGTTTGACCCTTTAAATAGGCCTTGAGACATGACTCAGATATCAAATAAGCCAGCACCCCATCTGCAGATAGCTGTTTCAGGGTGATTGCTCCCTCATCAGTGTAGAGACAAGGGTACTGGCTTTACTGGGGGAGAGGCATAAATCAGGATTTGGGGGGTACTATCTCTCCTTGTGGAGAGAGCACCTTAATTGCCATGAGGAGACATATAGGCCATACATGCTCCTCTGGAATTCTGGTAAGAAGGTATGCAAATTAGCTCTTGGCAAGCTCTGTCTCTGATGTCACCAGATGTAAGGCAGCTATCCTAGTCAATGTTCAGCTCTTTAACTAAGCCTTGAGACATGACTTGGATATTAAATAAGCCAGCACTTCATCTGCAGACAGCTGTTTCGGGGTGATTTCACCCTAAACAGTGCAGAGCAGAGAGTACTGGCTTGACTAGGTGAGAGGCCTGTCAGGATTATGGGGGTACTATCTCTCCTTAGGGAGAGAGCACCTTAATCAGTGTGAGGAGACTTATAGGCCATACATGCTCCTCTGGAATTCTGGGAGGAATGGGATGCAAATGAGCTGTTAACAAGCTCTGCCTCTAATGCCACCAGATGTAAGGCAGCTATCCTATAAGTCAATGTTCAGCTCTTCAACTAAGCCTTGAGACATGACTTGGATATTAAATAAGCCATCGCCTCATCTGCAGACAGCAGTTTCAGGGTGATTGCCCCTCATCAGTGCAAAGCAGAGAGTACTGGCTTGATTGGGTGAGAGGCCTGTCAGGGTTAGGGGGTACTAGCTCTCCTTAGGTATATGCAGCGTCCCACTACGTGTGTGTGGGCACTGCTTAAAAGCACTTTTTACCTTGTCAATTGCATTATGTTGTATTGTGGTACTTTGTATTATTGTATCTGCAAAATCCCTGTTACCAGGCAGATTAGGTGTAATTTATACATCCCACCACTAGATGGGGATAAAACTTAGGTTCTATATATACCTAGTTCAGGCCTAGTGAGATTAGATTACTTCAGACTGTGGAGACAGATCAGTGTGGAGATCAGTACTTAGTAGACTGATGTTGAGAGTGAGAGAGTGCTGATCCAGCACTTCTGCTCTGATGAAAGTGTAGTCCAGAAAGGGACCAAAGAACAGACCTATACATCCAAAGGATAAAAGCCACAAATCAGGCATCAAGGACCTTTGGGATATTCAGGTGAAGGATACCATAGCCTCCGGCAACCTCACCAAATTACACTGATACAGAAAATATCTGGCTAAGTCCAAGTCAAACCTGAAAAGCCTAGAAACAGTGGATTTGCAGAATCAACACTGTTAACATCAAGAGACTGCATTTTTGTGCTGCTGCAACCAAAGTCATCAACAGTAAAAGTTGGGAGTTGTACCTTACCACTGTCTACCTCATTATTACTACTAATGGTTGTACCACCATTAACGGTACTGGCGTCACGACAAAAACCATCAAGGGACTCAGCCGCAACAAGCACCCTAAGCACCCCTAACATCAAGGGCACCTCAACCACCATCTTGGCTGATGCTTCCCTACCACAGAGCGTGCCCCGGAGGATTTCGTGCTGTCCACCTCAACACTGTGCTGCCAGTCCAGGGAGGCTATCTGCTAACCGTGAATAAACTGATGAACTGTGTGGTATAATTTGGCCCCTCATCGGTCCACCGTGCACCTCACGTGTTGCCCCTGCGCTACTGGCTGGCTGCAGAGAGAGCACCTTAAACAGCGTGAGGAGACTTATAGGCCATACATGCTCCTCTGGAACTCTGGGAGAAAAGGGATGCAAATGAGCTCTTAACAAACTCTGCCTCTAATGCCACCAGATGTAAGGAAGCTATCCTTTAAATAAGCCTTGAGACATGACTCAGAAATCAAATAAGCCAGCACCCCATCTACAGACAGCTGTTTCAGGATGATTGCTCCCTCATCAGTGTCAAGCCATGGGTACTAGCTTTACTGAGTGAGAGGCCTAAGTCAGGATTTGGGGGGTACTATCTCTCCTTGGGGAGAGAGCGCCTTAATTGGCACGAGGAGACGTATAGGCCATACATGCTCCTCTGGAATTCTGGAAAGAAGGGATGCAAATAAGCTCATTGCAAGCTCTGTCTCTGATTCCACCAGATGTAAGGCAGCTACTCTATAAGTCAATGTTCGACCTTTCAGTTTCCTCATCAACCCTCAAACTTTAATATCAGTAGGTAGAAACACCTCTTGAAGGGGATTTTCTAAGATTTTCATATTGATGGCCAGGAGCATACATAGAAATCACTAGGCCCCATGGCAATAATCTGAATTGGGCCCCCTTGTGAGTGACCCATAACACCCCTTAGGCTATGTGCACATCTGCTGCAGAGGTTCCAGCAGAAGCCTCCGTTGCAGATTCAGGCAAAAACAAAGGGCAAAATAATGCTGCATGTGGGATCTCGACTGACCCTATTATTGTGAATGGGATCTGGCAGGTACCAGCAGTGTTTGGCGTATGCTGGATCTGGAGATTCTGGTACGCTGGAACAGAATACCGAAATCTGATCGCAAGTGATTACCTAGCCTTACCCGATTAATTGTGCCCGCTGCTGCTACTTTATATAGTGTGCCATCCTTTCCCCATGGACTGTGCCTGCTGCTGCTACTCCCCCCCAATGCTGACTAACTGTTTGTGCTGCTGGCAGAGCGCAGTCAGGGCCTGGGGCAGATCTTCACGGAGCTGGACTGGAGTCTGGACTGGTGATGCTGCTGTATCAGGTCAGGTCTGGAGTGGGCAGTCAGGTCACAGTGTGACGCGTGCTGGCAGAGGACCAAGACAGGGACATTTTACAAAGTGCAGACACAGAAAACGAAAGGATTTAATCCAGTCACGACTTATGTTTCTTTGACTGCTGCAGAACCTCCTAATACACACCTCAGCTGCTGCAGAACCTCCTAATACACACCTCAGCTGCTGCAGAACATTCTAATACACACTTCAGCTGCTGCAGAATCTCCTAATACACACCTCAGCTGCTGCAGAACCTCCTAATACACACCTTAGCTGCTGCAGAACCTCATAATACATACCTCAGCTGCTACAGAACCTCCTACTACACACCTGAGCTGCTGCAGAACCTCCTAATCCACACCTCAGCGTCTGCAGAACCTCCTAATACACACCTCAGCTGCTGCAGAACCTCCTAATACACACCTCATCTGCTGTAGAACCTACTAATACACACCTCAGCTGCTGCAAGGTCTACTAACACACACCTCAGCTTCTGCAGAACCTCATAATACACACCTCAGCTGCTGCAGAACATCATAATGCACACCTTAGCTGTTGCAGAACCTCCTAATACACACCTCAGCTGCCGAAGAACATAATAATACATACTTCAGCTGTTGCAGAACCTCCTAATACACACCTCAGCTGCTGCAGAACCTTTTAATATACACCTCAGCTTCTACAGAACCTCATAATACACACCTCAGCTGCTGCAGAACCTCATAATAAATACCTCAGCAGCGGCAGAACCTCCTAATACACACCTCAGCTGCTGCAGAACATCATAACACACACCTCAGCTGCTGAAGAACATCATAATACACACCTCACTGCTGCAGAACCTCCTAATACACACCCTCAGCTGCTGCAGAACCTCATTACACACACTTCAGCTGCTGCAGAACCTTCTAACACACACCACAATTGCTATAGAACCTCCTAATACACACCTCAGCTGCTGCAGAACATCATAATCTGATGCTAGAGAACATATAAGGCTTTGATCATGTCTGTGTTGGGGCCTCATTCCCAGATCAGGTCATAAATGCTGGACCCCATTTTATAGCCTGGCAGGTTTCCATGTGATCTCATCATGATTAGCGGGATCCATCAGGTGTTGTCGTCCATGAAGTGCCAGATCCGGAACTACGGTGATTTACGTTGTTGTGCTCCTATGACAGGGCAGAACAGCGATATATAAAATTCCCCTTCCGGAGTATATTAAATGCTCTCCCCCATTCCTGTTGTGCCCCTAATACTGCATGCATTAGCATATACATAAAAAATAAAAGAAACTCACCTGTAATCCTCTCTTTGTCGTTGCCTATGGTCTGAGTACCAGCGTCCTGGCGCAGGCAGTCACACTGTGCCCTCCTGCGCCATGTCATCCCGCAAGACAGGGCGAATGAGGTCATGTGAGGCACCCACTCCATACAATCTTACACAGCCTCCCCTCCATACAATCCTACACTGACTCCCTCCATACAATGCACATTCCCCCCTCCATACAATCCTACACTGCCTCCCTCCTTACAATCTTAGACACCTCCAATCTTGCAAAAAAAAAACCTTAATTCACGGCCCCATGCCCCCTGTCCTCAGCACATCCACAGTATTCACATGCCGTGATGGCCAGTTTGCCGTTTTCGCCCGCGAACACATGCGGGCTGCCATCTTAAATCACAAGTCTGGCGATGCACAGGTAAGTCCTTACCTGCACCGCGAGACGGTCTGAAACAAATGCAGTCACCGGGAGCAGGCAGTTTCGAGAACAGACAAATGAAGGCCCCCGGCGGCTGTTCTCGGAACTGCCTTCTCCCGGTGACCGCATTTGTTTCAGACCGGCTCGCGGCGCAGGCACAGGTAAGCACTTACCTGTGCCTCGCCGGACTTGTGATTTAAGATGGCAGCCCGCATGTGTTCGCAGGTGAACACGGCGAACTGGCCATCACTGTTCACATGTACCTCGGCTCCTCCTCAGAGTCTCCTGTACTGACAGATACTGTTTCTTTCTCCCTCCCTGTGCTGACACTCCTGAGCAGCCATCCGTGACCCGACCTCCTTCTCTACTCAGTCTAAGGTACTGACCTTTGGGTATGCCCTTGCGTAGAGCATAGGGATGAGAGTTCTCCCAGCGGAGTAGACTGTTGGTAGCTGTCTTTTTACGATACACAGAGGTGACTATGTTATTGCTTGGGCCTCGCTCTATTAGCACATCTAGAAATGGTAGTGAATCATGACAAAATTCTGATGTAAAGCTTAGACCCAGAGCATTATCATTAATCATCTCCATGAAATCTAGGAAATGGAATGTTACATGATATTGTCAGTTGCATCAGGTCCCTACCGTTCATGTGATTTAACCTTTACCCTGCCTGTGATGCTCAACTCTGCTCTGCAGCGTTGTGTGTTGGGGGATAAAAAACAACATAACGATTTAAGATTTTCTTGTGCCAGCGGCCAGCGCCCCCTGCAGTGTGGCACCTGGGGCAACGCCCCCCCCATGCTACGCCCCTGAACAGGACAGAACTACAACTCCCAGCATTGCCAGACTGTACAAGGGCATATGTTGAAATTACATGGAGGGGGATTTAATAGGACAGAACTACAACTCCCAGCTTTTCTAGGATGTTATTGGCTATCCCTGAACACCACTAACCTCTCTTCCGGGCACAACACAGAAGCTCCGCCCCCTCACAGCGACATTACACAGGTCTTTCACCAGTCCTCTGCGCTGGTCACATGATGATGACGTCACCAAAGGTCCTTCAGACTTGGCTGCTCTGCTATGCTTGGTTTCCTGCACTGGTCACATGGTGATGATAACATCACTAAAGGTCCTTCTCCACGTCCGATATTCAACTCTCACAGGAAGATAGCTATAGCTAAGTGTAATTAGTGGGCATGGCCTATCCACTGCGGGCCCCCTTCCTCCAGGGGCCCCATAGCAGCTGCATCGTCTGCCTCTATTTGAGGTACGCCACTGTTGATGGCCTATCCTCAGGGTAGGTCATCGTTATCTGATTTGTTGGGTTTCCAAGCACTTAGGAGTCTTCCTAGGCCAGGGACATCATGTTCATACATCACATGTCCTGTGTGCAGCTTAGCCCCATTCAGTTGCAATATATGATGCACAGTTTCTATCCAATGGAAGGCACTGTGCATGGTAAGCTGTAAGGAGCATTATATTCATCTGCAAAGCCTGCACAGAGGAAATTAAGCATTACATGGTGCACATTGAAATCAATAGACTGATGGGCTGTCTGTGTCATACATGGATAGTTTGGTCCACCAGAGGAATAGATTTTCCTTGTAGCTGCTCTCCACTCCAAGTAATTTACATGGGTATCTAATAATGGATCCCCCTCTATTAATAAAAGGGGTATTTTGGCAAACCTAATCATGGCTTATTGTCCCCTCTGCTAAAGTATAAAACATAAATAAAACCGATATAACTAATTTTCAAGTGATGGATACGCCCAGCAGTAGTTTGTTAGTTTGTTTCACTTAGGTTGAGCATACACCCACTATTCTTCTATAGCGGGTATCATCTTTGTCCTGTACAATGAGACAGTGTATAGCACCAGCATGTTCTGCAGTGTTGTACAGTGATTATGCCAATCACTGTACAACACTGCAGAACATGCTGGTGCTATACACTGTCTCATTGTACAGGACAAAGATGATACCCGCTACAAGGCACTTAAAGGGCTTCTGTCACGCCCCTACAGTAATTTTTAATTTTTTGGCTACTTAAAATCCTTATACTGCGATTTATCAATATATAGTGCTATTACTCTTTTTCGTTCAGTAATTTCTTCAAAAAACTGACTTTTATAATATGTAAATTACCCCTCTACCAGCAAGTAGGGCGGCTACTTGCTGGTAGCAGCCGCATCCTCCTTTCATAAAGACGCCCTCTCCTCATGTTGATTGACAGGGCCAGCGAGCGCTCTCGTCCTCTGGCTGGCCCTGTCTGCGTTTTAAATCTCGCGCCTTCGCTGTACCAGTCTTCAGCAGGCGCACTGATAGGAGGACGCTCGCTCGGCCGCTCCTTCCTCAGTATGCCTGCGCCGGGTGTAGATGTGAAGTCATCGGCGCAGGCGCATTGAGGAAGGAGCGGCCGAGCGAGCGTCCTCCTCTCAGTGCGCCTGCGCCGACTGAAGACCGGTACGGCGCAGGCGTGAGATTTAGAACGCAGACAGGGCCAGCCAGAGGACGAGAGCGCTCGCTGGCCCTGTCAATCAACATGAGGATGGGGCGTCTTTATGAAAAGAGGATGCGGCTGCTAACAGCAAGTAGCCGCCCTACTTGCTGGTAGAGGGGTAATTTACATATTATAAAAGTCTGTTTTTTGAAGAAACTACTGAACGAAAAAGAGTAAAAGCACTATATATTGATAAATCGCAGTATAAGGATTTTAAGTAGCCGAAAAATGACTGTAGGGGGGGGGGGGGGGGGGGGGGGGGTGACAGAAGCCCTTTAAGTTATTGCTCCAATGGTGCTCAAAGTTAACCCTTTGACAGTTTCAAACATAGCTATTATAACCTTTTTTTGCATAGATCAGTAATGACCGCGGTTATATTAAACTTCATAACACATCTTGTCTAATGGGATTGCCGTCTTTATCACCTTCCATCACTCCCCTGCTTTCAGGCTGCTGTAACGTTATGTCCAGACCTGTTACTTTGAATGTGTTGCAGATTTCATCCTGCATTTCATAGCTACACAACATATGTGCAGCATGTAGGGCATGTTGTAGATATGAAAATTGCCAGCATGCCTTATTTTACACCAAAACAAATCCACCATAGACACGGCCTTAAAGAGGTGCAATTAGACAGATTGATGCAAACAATCAAGAAGTTGCTGCACTCTCATAAGCACCTCAGCCCCTTCAAATAGCTGATCAGTAGGGTTGCTGAAAATTAGACCTATTTTGCCACCAATGTTCATAACAGAAGTGTCTGATGAGTGTGAGTGGTAATATCTTGTACAAGCAGTGGAAGATAGTGAACTCACAATAATAATTTCCCTAGTGACATGAGTTGCATGTAGAATTCCAGTGAGGTAGATGCAATGGATATGCCTTCAGGCAATAAGTTATCAATATCTGGTCATCGGGGATCCAATCCCCTGCACCCCTGCTGTTTAGCTGCTGGAAAGGGCTGTACTCCAACAAGTACCATGTCCAGTTCATTGTATACCAAGTACAGCTCCATACTTTTCATAATGGCTTTTCCTAGTATTTCAAATCAGTGCATCTCTATTCTATTTAAAGGGGTTGTCCAAAGGTAATTAAAAACAATCTCTCGATTGCTGTAATATAAAAAATCCTGATATACTGTTCAGGAAAATGACTGACTGCAGCATTCATGTGCTGTATACCTGCACATAACCACTGCAGTTCCTAAACAAGTAGTGGCAGGAAAACCGGTTAGACAGCACAAATAAAAGCATAGGAAAATGTGGCAAGTATAGCATATTTTTTTCTTTTACAATAAAACTATGAAATTTGCAGTACATAGATTTCAGATATGATTTACACCAGTTTTTTTGGGAGTAAATTGTGATAAAACTGTTGGTTAGAGGATGATCAGGCACCTTTCAGTAAACCTTTCCCAATGAAATGTGGTGAGAACAGTGGAAAATCTCAAGTCTAATATTTTTGCCCAAAAATGATTTGCAGCAAAAATTTAAACTTTTTTTTTTATACAAGGCTATGATAAATTCCTTCCTATATGTTTACAAAATGACTTGTCTTAATAGAATATCCAGTGTGACACATACCAGTTAATAAGAAAGATGTATAAAAGTGAAATCCAATGTGTTTAAGTCCTAGAGCCATGAATTGGAATTGTATAATTGTCACAATTGTCGCCAGGTCTAAAAGTATGTTCTGGCTGAAGCTGAGTCTGGGGAGGTCGATGAGATCAGTGTTGGATTCTGTGATTGTGACTTTTGCTTCCAAATGAATATATAATAAATATATTTATTGCCAAAAATGTAGTCAGTTAATTAGAAATTTGTTAGAAATCAAATCATATGGAGAAATAAATACACACGTGTTTACAAGATGACTTTGCCATTGTAAACTAATAGTTGAGTAATACATTCTTAAATTCTCCACCTTTACTCAAAAAACAAACCAAAATCACACCATGAAGCTCATTGTAAAAAATGAAAGAAACTTAAAGGCATTTTCTGACATTTTCTCAGGATAGGCCATCAGTATCTCATCGTTGAGGGTCTGAAACCCGAGATCCCCGCCGATCAGCTGTTCGAGAAGGCAGCGGCGCTCCTGTGGCTGCTTTTCCTAGGCCAGTGACGTCACTTCATCGTTCACGTGGCCTAGGAGCAGCTCAGCCCTATTAAAGTGAAGGGGCTGAGTGCAATACCAATCACAGCTGCTATACAATGTGCCTTCTCAAAAGGTGTTGGTCCCTCACTGATCAGATACTGAAGATCTATTCTGAGGATAAGTCATCAGTATTAAAATGTCAGAAAACCCTTTTAAATGGATATTCCCATATTAAAAGTGGTGGCATATCACTATTTTATATCATAACATTTTCTGATTGGTGGAGGTCCTACTTCCAACTGAAAATAAAGCAGCCACAGCACTAAAATAGCGCTTAATTTCTTAGGGAATTCTAAGGTCTCCATCCGAACCACAGCCAGTGAACCCAAAAATTGCCACCAGACCCAAAACTACTCCAGGTGAAAGGAACCTAAGGTTATCCTTAGGTTCCTCACCAGAGCCCACTGCAAGACCACATAGGCATTGCTGCTGGGACCCAGGTTATATCTGTGGATATGTAGCAGAAAATTGGTGTCAGAACTACCAGAATAAACAGGGAGATAAGTCTCCAAGCAGAGTCAAAACCAGGAGAGACAGGCATGGTCCATACAGTAAACAAGGGGTAATCCAGAGACAAGGCAAGGTCAGTTTACCAGGAGAATCAGCATAAGCAGGAACTGAAGACACAGTGTTAATCAAGAAACAAGCTGGTAGTCAGTTCACCATGAGGGTCAATATAAGTAGGAACTGCAAAGTGTTAAACCAGAAAAAAAATTTTTAGTCAGTTCACTAGGAGTGTCAATATACAGGAATTGGATATCGCACAGTATAGAACCAGGATACAAGGAATCACAGGCAAGTCAGTTAGAAATCAGCAGTCTTAAATCCCTCTCCTAGCTCTGGAATTGGACGCAAAGTCAGAAACAAGAATTGCTTCAGTCACACTGACAGACAAACTAGCCGGGACTTAGTTGACATGACAACCCTCCCAGCATTTGTCTGGGTAAACTCCTGACAGCATTCTCCTCTAAGTTTTCCCTTCATATTGCTGCTTCTGGCCACCCAGCTAAGCAGGAAATTGAAGCCTGCACCATACGCTGGAATGGAGATTGTAACGGGGTGCCGAAGGCGCACTCGGTCTCCCATCAGCCGCAGACCTGCTGCTTAGCTTCGGGAGCGAGGATCTGTGTTTGACCTCGTTCCCAGGGCAGCTTTGCTAGCTGGGAGGCTCCCTGCTCCTAGGTCTGCCTTGAGCGCCGAGCTGATCACTCGGTGCTTGACTGGTCGGTCTGTCGGTCATGTGACGCTGGCAACGTCACATGACCCTCACTCCCTACTATAAATACAGGCAGCGTGCTGGCCACAGGTAGCCTGTTAATTTAGGTTCCTGGCAGTTGTTGTATACCTGTGTACTTACCTGATCCTGTTCCCTGACGATTCTTTGCCTGCTCCTCCTGTACTGCGCATCCTTCCTGGTATATTGACCTCGGCTTCCACCTGACTATTCTTTGCGGACTCCTTTGGTACTTCTCGACTCTCCTGGTATTTATGACCCCGGCTTCTCCTGACCTTTCTTTGCTTATCCCTTTGTACTGCGTTGTCCTCTTGGTTTTGACCTGGTTTGTTTACTATCCGTTATTTGTCTTGTCTGTCCTTCCCGCACGTATCCTAAGTTAGGGACTGCCGTCCAGTTGTCCCCTGTCATCAGGACTCGTGAGGCAAGTAGGCAGGGCCAGGGGTGAGGGTGGAGCGCAGTGGTCCCTATCCTCCCCCCTGTGTGTGTGTGTACGTGACCGTTACAGAGATGTGTTGTAGTTATGTGCACAGCTGGTTGAGGAGCACTGATGTGCAGGAAAATGGAGCAGGGGACACAATGCAGAATCACCACTGTGGTCCCTTTATTCTCTGTATTGTGGAAGTCCCAGATGGACCCCCATGCCTCACAAAAAAATCTTTTTCATAAGAAAATTTGATGGATCTGCCATGAGATCTGAATGCTTAATTAACATGCATTCAAATAAGTCACACGATTTTTAACTTTTTATCTCAAAATTGTTATTTTCCTTTTAACATGACTCTTGGACACATCTGTATTGCTGATGGAAGTAGACATGTTGAGGAGGAACAGTTCTGCAATAAAATAAATAACTAATGCAGTGGGCGAGTTTGGGGTGGCTCCAGTGCTATGCTGGGTCCCACGGACACCATTGAGGTGTCACCACGTGTTCATTCGGCGCAGGCGCTCTGAGATGAGGAGGCTCGCCTCCTCAGCACTCCCTCAGTGCGCCTGCGCCGATGACGTCTTCTATTTCGGTGATGTCATCGGCGCAGGCGCACTGAGGGAGTTCTGAGGAGGTGCAAAAACAACACTGCACATCACCAAAAGAACACCATACCCACAGTGAAGCATGGTGGTGGCAGCATCATACTTTGGGGCTGTTTTTCTTCAGCTGGAACTGGGGCTTTAGTTAAGCTAGAAGGAATTATGAACAGTTCCAAATACCAGTCAATATTGGCACAAAAAAACTAATATTCTGCTAGAAAGCTGAAAATGAAGAGGAACTTCATCTTTCAGCATGACAACAACCCAAAGCATACATCCAAATCAGCAAAGGAATGGCTTCACTAGAAGAAGATTAAAGTTTTGGAATGGCCCAGCCAGACCCCAGACCTGAATCCGATTGAAAAATCTTTGGGGTGATGTGAAGAGGGCTGTGCACAGCAGATGCCCTCGCAATCTGACAGATTTGGAGTGTTTTTGCAAAGAAGAGTGGGCAAATCTTGCCAAGTCAAAATGTGCCATGCTGATAGACTCATACCCAAAAAGAGTGCTGTAATAAAATCAAAAGGTGCTTCAACAAAGTATTAGTTTAAGGGTGTGCACACTTATGCAACCATATTATTTTATTTTTATATTTTTTTCTTCCCTGTACCTAAAAGATTTCAGTTTGTTTTTCAATTGAGTAGTACAGTTTATAGGTCACATTAAAGGTGGAAAAAGTTCTGAAATGATTTATCTTTGCCTCATTTTTTTTACATCACAGAAATCTGACATTTTAACAGCGGTGTGTGGACTTTTTATATCCACAGTGTATATATATATCAAACATACATATAAAATGCAGTTACAGATTATTAAACAAAATAAGTCAATGCAAGTTAACCCTTTAAATTGAAATAAAGCAAAGAGTTGATGAATTTGCTTAGGGGAAATAGGCAAATGTCGACAAATGTCCAGACTTCAAAGTACTCTTGCTCCAGGGCATTACACTAACCACGAGGTCCTAATTTCAAAACATGACTTGGGCATAAGGAAATGTACATTCTAATAAAACTAGACAGTTGTGATCCCATGTTGCTCTAGAGCAGGGATGTCAAACTTGTGGCCCTCCACCTGTTGCAAAACTACAACTCCCAGCATGCCTAAATAGCTGTCGGTTGCCTGAGCATGATGGAAGTTGTAGATTTGCAACAGCTGGAGGGCCACAAGTTTGATATATGTGCTCTAGAAGAAGTATTGCACACTGGACAACTTGTGTCCTGAATAGTAGGAGTTTGGATCCCTTGTCAGTTCTCAAGGGTATAATATCAATAATATTAAAAAAAAATAACATAGGGTAAGGAATAGTAGTGGGCAAGATGCAGTTGTTAGTCACATTGTGATGTGAGGTTCCATTTTGGATGATGGAAGTAGTTTTCCCCTGGGACACACCCTTCGTGTTATTGTGTGGCAAGAGACCGAGATGAAGTTGAATAAGTAACTCATGGTTTTCTTTACTTGACAGGAAGCTGCAGAACACGTCCACAGAAGATGGAGGTACACAGTCTTACAAGGCAGTTTAATAAACAATGGTACAGCTGAGTTGGAACAAGGTTCCCCAATTATGTGTCCTCTGCAATGTAGCAATCTGTATCCAAATGTCCAAATAGCAAGTCCTCTGCTATGTATTTCCCAGACGAGTGGTGCACAGATGTCTAAAGATCTTCAAATCACAATCAGCAAGGACAGCTGTAGCCCAGGCTGTGAGGGCCACAAACCTGTGTGTTTTCTTTTGTCAGGCTCATCTCCAGACTGAAACTAACCACAGTGGAAAACAATAGCTGATTCCAGCCACAGTACTACAACCCCAAAGCATGTTTAACCCATGATGGAGAGGTGTGAGATGGGAGTAGTAGTGGTCTCAGATGATGAGGCTACTCACATTGGCACTTAAGCACTCCCTGGGGCTGTGCAGTGAGGAGCTGTGCACCTGGATCCCCTGGGACACACTCTGGTAGAGGCCTGCCAGAGGTGGATTGGCCATATACCCTACAGGGAAATTTCCCGGTGGGCCAATGCCCAGGGGGCCGCCCAAGCCCTCCTCATATTCTCCAGCCAGGTAATAAAGATCTTATGCTTTAAGCATTAATTAATGTAGGAGCATTAGGCACTTATGCTGGCCAGCCATCGTAGATGCCCTCCTGAATTCAACCTTATTGCCTTCCTCGGGATGATGAGACAGTTTCATACTGTGGCACTGTTATGGAAGATAATGGACACTTGTTTGTCACTTACAAAATGGTGTCTGTCCGAGAGACAACCCCCAGTATGCATTCTATGATTGAAACTATGTTCTGCAAAAACTTGAAACTGTCAGGAATTCCTCTAAGTCTATCATACTTATGCCTTAAACTTATTTCCTGTTTACATTCCTTCTTGCAAAAAGACCAATCATGTGAGCCCACTCCTCCCACTTATATCGAGGGTATATAATGTGAAGCCCCCACTTAATAAATTAGAGTTATGCTTTGACCTTAGAGTGTCAGTGTTATTTCTCTCGCCGTGCATGCACGTATCTATCTATCTAATTTGGAGCAGTGTATCAACCTACCTTACCATTGATCAGAACCAGAACATTTTGGTGCCCGGCGTGGGGCTCCAAGGTTGGACCCCCCTGTTCCTATTCCCCCGGAGATCAGACGTAGGAGGGGCGCACCAACGGACACCGGGATCGCTACCTGTGATATGAGGTAAATAAAAAGAGTAATCTTGCCTATACTGTGTCCCCTGGTGTAGCCTCTTGTCATCTGTCTGAGGAAGGGGTGCGGAAGCAGTTGTGGCGCCTTTGAGGGCACGCAAGTAAGAACCCCACAGTAATTGATGAGATTTTGATACACTGTGTTTTATGTGTTGTTCTGACGTCGTTATGACCTTGAGCACCTGTGTATAAACTACTGAGTTACAAATTAAGGAAGCCTACCTCATTTGCCTACATCGCGGTACAGCCAGAGGCATCTGTCTGGATAGTAGAAGGGGAGGAGGCGGTCAGAACCGGTCCAAAGGTGTACTACGTGTCTGACTCAAAGAAGAACTCAGGTAGTTCAGGAACACAGGGTGCAATCACAGGTAACAGACTAGACGGCTCCAGGAGATATAACATTATGGGAAATGTTGAAAGTGTCCCGAAGGGATGCTGCTCACCGGAGCAGTATGTGGCGGACAAGAGAGGGAAACGCTTCGTAAAGTGTTTACCCAGGTTGGAGAAACATTATGAGATGTGTAAAGGTGGCACTCTTTGTGTTGATGGAGAGCATTGTTAATTGAAAAAAAAGGCAAACTTGCTGATGACACGATAGTAAGTGCAGTGGAGGTGTGGCTTGACTGCAGCAAAGAATTTGAACGGACGGGGGGAGAACAGAAATATAATGAAAAGACAAGAAGATATTACTGTATGCCCGGGCAGCAGCCACCTTATAATTATGGTGTCATCAAAAAGAAGGGGGGGTGGACCTGTGCCGTATGGGGGCAACAGAATCCTCCCTCCCGTGTTATGTGCCTTGCATGTGGTTCTTCACGCCCACATAGCCACATTCCTGTAGTTCCCCGACACCTCTCCCCCACAGCTCTGCATGATACACCATCATATTCCCAGCCGACGCCCACGGCTGGACTGTTAACCCCCGGTAACCCAGATCCCTCCGTCCTGCCTGTAAGCCCACAAGTTCAAGCACTTTATCCTATGATAAATCCTGATGGCACATTCAGTTTGCCACAGCAGGTTGTTCAAGTGATGGTCGGGAAGAAGGAGGAGGAGGATATGTGTCATTCACACCAAATCAGCTGTATTCAATTGTCAGTCAGTTGCCGGACCCCGGGAACCCACCCCATGCCGTTTTACCATAAATTAGATCAAATATAGAAGACATATGGGTGTACGTGGTCAGATCTACAAAGTATATAGAGTGAGAGACAGGGGGCCATAGCTGGGAGGGGGGAGTGATGTCATGACATTGGCATGTGTGATAAGCGAGAACACTGTCTGCAAGGCCAAAGAGAGAATTAAAAGAAGATTGTCGCATTCACACATGCAGGCAAGCAATACACTTGGACTGTGACGCCTCAGGGAGCACAAAATAGCCACTCATGTTTTAGCAAAGTCATGTACTCCGTGCTCCAACCATGGCAAGCAGACAACCCGGAGGTTGAACTCCTACAATACGTGGATGACCCCCTCCTTTGTGCTTCAAGCTTTCAGGAATGTCTGTCCAGCTCAATCTATCTCCTACAGTTCCTGGGCGAATCGGGCTGCAAAGTATCTCAAACCAAACTCCAATTGTACAACCTATAATACGTGATGTGTTAGCCCAAGTAATAAATCATCACCGAACAATGAATATAAATATACGTTTATTGATGTCAACATTTAAAAATCAATATACATGATGGATACAAGTTATGGTCCATAAAATCCAAAGGGGAACAAATAACAAGTGAGGGGGCAAAAATACCTGGGAAGGGGAGGCAAACTGGCACTACACAGTATATCAAGGCATAATTATATAAAGTACTAACATTAGGGCATATAAAATCTTGAAGTCAGACCGCATATATGGTATTATAAACAAGTAAAGTGCAAGCGCATGGCCCAAATGTAGCAGCATTACATAGTAACAGTTAATAAAACAGGCAGACGCCAAGCTACCCACCTTCCCAGTGCCCCCTCACTTACCCTACGCGTATCGCCACCAGGCTTCGTCAGGGGAAGATTCTCACTTGGTCGTTGTGATAGTCGTTGTGATAGGTTTCTTGTCAAACTCCAATTGTGTTTACCCAAGGTAGTCTTTCTTGGCCACTGTATTGCCCAAGGTAGTAAACACTTGACGGATTCCACGAAAAAGGCGGTTTCAAACATACGGATACCAGACACTCCACACCAATTGCAGAACTTCTTAGGCCTCATTTCCTCCTGCCGACCCTGGATCACCGATGCTTCAGTGCTGATGCAGCCCCTTTATGACTGTATTCCCCAGAATGCAACCTCTCCGTTCCAGTTAACAAGGGAGGCGAATGAGTCCTTTGACAAGTTGAAGACAGCAATTTCAACCGCTCCGGCCCTTGGGATTCCTATTTTTTCCTTCAGGCTGTATGTCATGGAACGTCAATGTCACGCTACTGGAGTTCTTACCCAAACTCATGGTGGACGCAACAGACTGCTGGGCTACTACTCTAAGTGCCTTGACCCTGTAGCCAGAACTGCCCCTCCCTATGTCAGAGCTGTCTATTCTGCCAGCTCTCTTCTGGACGTCACATCTGACATTGTGCTTGGGGACACCCTCACTATTTTGGCTCTGCATGTAATCTCTGCCATCCTCCAGCAGACACTACCCAAACACCTCACTGCACAACGCCACCTCCGGCTGCAGTGTAGTCTGCTCCTGCCAGATAATGTCCTTAACCCTGCTGCACTCCTTCCTCTTCCAAGGGGGAAGTATAATAGAGATTCAAGAGAAGCTTCTGAAGATTTTATTGATTAGCAAGCTGAAGAAGATCTTCAGGAAGAAGAACTATGGACCTCAACTGACTCTCTTTACCAGGAACAGGATCATGATTGCATCACAATGATGGAAGCTGAAGTAGGGACACCACCTTCGGTCCAAGACACTCCTCTGACAAATCCTCATTGGATTCTCTTTGTGGACGGCTCAAAGTACGCCGATGACAAAGGGAAATTCCATACAGGCATGGCAGTCACAAGTGAGCATGAAGTGCTGTGTGCAAGACAATTGCGCCCAGACCAGTCAGCACAGGAGGCTGAACTCATTGCCCTCACTGAAGCCTGCCCCATGGCAAAATATTCCACCGCTAATATCTACATGGATTTCAGATATGCCTTTGGAGTGGTTCATGACTTTGGACTAATATGGAAGGCACGGAATTACATCACAGCCGCAGGAACCCCAATCAAAAATGACTCAGCAGTAGCGGCCCACTCAAGTGGCAGTGATCAAAGTAAAGGCACATACACAAACTGACACTCCTGATGCCAGAGGAAATAGAAGAGGAAGGAGCCCAGACAGAACAGATCCTGACAGTACAAGAAGATCTGGAGCAAGAGGAAGTCACATGGGACCTACTGAAACAAATGCAGAAACAGGCCACTCTCAGGGAAAAGGAAACCTGGTTGAAAGAGTCAGCCCTCGATGAAGAATCTGGACTCTGGAAACAGGGAAAGAGAGTATGCCTACCCAGAACTCTCTATCCCCTAATAGCTCATGGGCCCACCCACCAATCCAAAACCATCATGAAAGAGCTAATTGATAAAATATGGGTGGCCCCAGGGATCACTCCCGTCCTGGTGAGACATACTCATGCGTGTCTAATCTGCGCAGAGTGTAATCCAGGTAGAACCGAGCCCACGCCCCGGAAATGTCTCCCAAAGGCTTTCAGAGGATACAAATCGACCACATCCAGATGCCAATGTGCCAAAGGTTTTAATATGTGCTGGTAGTGATAGACTTGTTCTCTGGGTGGCCAGAAGCCTACCCCGTCCAAAATCAGACCGCACCTACTACTGCTAAAAAACTGATGCAGGAGCTTGTCTGTAGGTTCAGAGTACCTGAGGTCATTGGGAGTGATCAGGACCCAGCATTTACTGCCAGATTAACCCAAGAAGTCTGGGAAATGGTAGGGTCGCACCTGGCATATCACACCCCCTACAGGCCTCAAAGCAGTGGCAAAGTTGAAAGATTGAACGGGTTGTTGAAGTCAAAAATGTTGAAGATGACCAGGGAGACAGGGCTCAATTGGGTTCAGTGCTTGCCTATAGCACTCTTTTCAGTTAGGCACACTCCAAGGCCTCCACACAAACTGACACCATACGAGATCCTATTTGGGACAGGGCCAAAAATGGCACAGTATTTCCAGCAACAGTTGCAAATGCATTATGAATCTGTTGCTAAATATGTGATAGCTCTGAGTAATCAATTGTCTAACATACCTGCACAAGTTTTCTCTTCCATTCCAGATCCTAACTCCCTAGAAGGAAGCCACACTCTGAAACCTGGAGAGTGGGTGGTGGACAAGAAGCATATCAGAAGCACCCTCGAACCACGATACGAGGGACCATACCAGGTGCTGCTGACCACCCCAACTTCTGTAAAACTCGAGAGGAGACCTAACTGGATCCACGGATCAAACTGCAAAAGAATACGAGTGCCAGCTCCAGATATCGAGGGAACCACCGCTGAATCTGCATGATGCCTTTTGCAACAGTTATCGCTCTGCTACTTTTTGTCTACACCTACATGGTCACATATACACAGAATCTTGCAAAGACAGGAGGACAAGTGGCCATCACCCAACAAAAAGAGAAGGATAGCTACATATTGACCACTAGCGTGCCCAATGCCAGAATAGCAATGTAGCATGTACCAAACGGGCAGCCATAGATCCACATACATCTGTGTCACTGATAACCAGTATGGGGAACAGTGTAACTCGTGGGGAGCAGTTGGGTGGAACACAGGTGACCCCAGTGGCAGTATTTTGTGCTGCACTATGGTATTTGGTGCTGCTGGAGCAGTATTTTGTTCAGCACTACAGTATGACTGGCGCGGTACCGCCTACTTCTGTCAGTTTGGACCAACCTACAATATGGAGCCACTTTAGGTTTTTTCCAGGGCCACTTTAAGTTCCCAATCCGCCCCTGACTCCTGCCCAAAGGAAGGTTGGGAGCCCTTGCTGTTAATGTAGTGACTGGTGTTGGGCAGGGAGACAAACCAAAGAAGAATTAAACCAAATTAGGGAATAAACAAACCAGTTCTCACTAATACTTCAGCACTCTTTACATACTGTACATTTACTTGCAAATGTAGACACTATTGTTTAAAAAGTCTAAATTAATTCCTGGCTGACGCAAGAGAATTCATTCCATTTACCACATTCAGATGCACTTTACATATTTGGTTATGCATCTTTCTAGTCCAGCCTGGGGGTGCAATATTCTCCAAAAATATGTTTGTCCAATTCCCACTGAGATTTGTAGACTTATAACTTTCTTAATCTGTCTCCCTCTCTTGCATGACCAGAGACCTGTGGCTTTCAAACCTAGTCAATATGCTGTAGAGTCCAATAGTCAGAACAGACTACCTACACAGTCTGTCTTCCTCACAACCTACTGTATATAAATCCTCAGCCGCACTCAGTCTGGAAGGTTTTTTGGAGGCATTCTCTCGTGGGCTAGAGATGTTAACTAGAAACTCAAAATTAACTCTGTCCCTTCAACCAGGTATTACATATCAATAAAACAACATGGTTTATACCTAACCACACACTGGAAAATATAAGTGCAAAACTCTATTGCTAGCAATGGCATTTGCAAAAATCCTATCAATAGTTGTGGCCTCTGGGTCACTGTAGAGATACCTACTTTCTTGATTTACATAACCCTACAGCTTGTCCTTCTTAGTGTTGCAATTTCAATGTTAAAGAGTGTAAAAACAAAGAGAGCTATTAACTAAAGATTAAGTCAGTAAACATGGAACTTTTCTTTTTACTGAGAATAGTTTTTCACAGTTTTTTGACATGCAACTTTTTTGGGGAATTGCAAAAGAACATATGTAGATGAACAGAAGCACGGCTTATATCAAACATTTGGCATTCAATAGCGTAACAGTTTCCTAAGAAAGGTTTTCTCTGGTAAATTAAAAACATGTACACTTATTTTTTAGCTGGAGAATATCCAAATTACGAAATGCTTTAGTCCCTCCCAGCAGAGCTTGAAGCTGGAGGTCATAACTATGTGCAGCTGCTCCTTCTCATGAGTCATGCTATTCTGAAATCAATGTTCAGTTAAAAGTAATATAACAGAACAGTTTAGATTACATTTAGGGATAAACAAACTCGAACTTTACAGGTTCGGTTTCAGTGTTCGGATGTTGTAGGAATTCCATTATGGATTCCGTTATATAATGGTATTCGTAGATGTAATGCGAAACAGAAGCCTTTAAGAGGCATTCCGTTTTGATCCGTCAAAATAGAAGTCTATGGCCAAACATAATGGATCCGTCTGGTTTTCATTATGCATGACTTTGTTTTTCGTCCTGCATAACGGAAACCAGACGGATCCGTTATGCTTGGCCATAGACTTCTATTATGATGGATCAAAACAGAATGCCTCTTAAAGGCTTCTGTTATGCATTTTCTCTACAAATTCTGTTATTCAGGGTGGGCCATTTATATGGATACACCTTAATAAAATGGGAATGGTTGGTGATATTAACTTCCTGTTTGTGGCACATTAGTATATGTGAGGGGGGAAACTTTTCAAGATGGGTGGTGACCATGGCGGCCATTTTGAAGTCGGCCATTTTGAATCCAACTTTTGTTCTTTCAATAGGAAGAGGGTCATGTGACACATCAAACTTATTGGGAATTTCACACGAAAAACAATGGTGTGCTTGGTTTTAATGTAACTTTATTTTTTCATGAGTTATTTACAAGTTTCTCTTTGTTTACAGCCATTGACATGTCGCCGAAGTTAACACGTGAGGAGTGGATAGAAATTGTGTTGATGTCTGGTGAACGCAGTAACCGGGTCATTGCAGCAGATTTCAATGCAAGACACCCTACGAGACCACCCATCTCCCATGCTACAGTTAGCAAACTGCTTGCTAAGTTTCGTGAAACTGGTTCAGTGTTGGATTTGCCAAAATGTGAACGCATGAAATCTGTCTCTAATGAAGAAACATCAGTGGCTGTCCTAGCTTCATTCAGCAAGAGCCCACAGCGTAGCACTCGCCGCATGTCACTGGAGAGTGGCATTAGTCGAACATCCCTTCGGCGGATATTAGCTACTCACAAATGGCACCCTTACAAACTCCAGCTACTGCAGCATCTCAACGAGGATGACCCAGATCGGCGCACTGAATTTGCAGAATGGGCAAAACAAAAATTGGAACAGGACCCTCAGTTTACGCAGAAGATTTTGTTCAGTGATGAGGCAAACTTTTATGTGAATGGTGAAGTTAACAAACAAAAACCACCGCTATTGGTCTGACACTAACGCACATTGGATAGATCCCTCCAAGACTGTTGGAACAAAAAAAATTATGGTATGATGTGGTATGAGGTACAAAGATAGTGGGGCCATTCTTAATCAATGGAAACCTCAAGGCCACTGGATATGCGAAATTGCTACATGATGATGTGTTTCCCTCTTTTTGCACTAAAGCTGGCACGTTCCCTGAGTTTTTCCAGCAAGATGGTGCACCACCACATTATGGGTGTCAGGTCCGAGCATTCCTAGATGAACAGTTTCCTGGAAAGTGGATTGGTCGTCGTGGGCCAGTTGAATGGCCCCCAAGGTCTCCCGATCTGACCCCCTTAGACTTTTATCTTTGGGGTCATCTGAAGGCAATTGTCTATGCTGTGAAGATACGAGATGTGCAGCACCTGAAACTACGGATACTGGAAGCCTGTGCTAGCATTTCTCCTGCTGTGTTGCTATCAGTGTGTGAAGAGTGGGAGAAGAGGGTTGCATTGACAATCCAACACAATGGGCAGCACCTTGAACTTTTTTTAAGTGGTCAAAAACTTGTAAATAACTCATGAAAGAATAAAGTTACATTAAAACCAATCACACCATTGTTTTTCTTGTGAAATTCCCAATAAGTTTGATGTGTCACATGACCCTCTTCCTATTGAAAAAACAAAAGTTGGATTAAAATGACCGACTTCAAAATGGCCGCCATGGTCCCCACCCATCTTGAAAAGTTTCCCCCCTCACATATACTAATGTGCCACAAACAGGAAGTTAATATCACCAACCATTCCCATTTTATTAAGGTGTATCCATATAAATGTCCCACCCTGTATTCTGTTATAATGGAATCCATAACAGAATTCGCACACCATCTGAACACCGAACCCGTAAAGTTCGGGTTCGCTCATCCCTAGTTAAATTGACATTAAATGTGCATTATTCGGAACTATCTACTAAAATTATGATTTTAGAGACATTTAAAATATTTTAGACGAAAATATTTTCTTTTCTGTATTAAAAGCTGTGCTTAAATTATTAAAATCTTCCAATTGACCATGATTATATAATGTAGATTGAGTGAAAAATATACCATTAAGGAGAGGTTGCCTGACCTCCACAGCAGGTTAACTTTTGTTTCAACATGGCTTGTGCTTAAAAAAATAATAATAAAGCCACTTACCTAGTCACCGGCAGTCCTTTCCAGTGCAAATGTTTCTGGAACCCCTGTCCATTCACTAGCCTTAGTGGTGATGTGTTCACAAGGGGCTTGTGACCACTGAGGCCAGTTAATACCCATAGCTGTGCATGCGACGGCAGAGGACTAGAAGCAGATTTCGGGTCTAATGTGCGGGAGTTTCCTGGCACAGATATTGTTAAATGAATCGGGCATGGAAGTCTCACACGCAGCCCACTTCCTTTTTTTTTTGTTAATGTGGCATGGGACTGAAAATTTTTGGTTTGTAATGCTACTGTAAAATGTTTCTATGTCATACACTGCTACACCAACAGATGGTGTATGGGTGGCACTGGGAATGGAGCTAACCCCTCCATTGCCCCTCTTGATAGGAGTGGGCTGCTCCAACTTCCTGTCAGTGGGGAGAGCTAGCTAGCGTAGTAAGGAGACAGGGAGCACATCCATCAGCTCCTGCTTCATAGGCCTTTAGCACTAGAATTTGGCTTGTCTGTGAGGAACACTATTCTAGGAAGATGGAAAGGTCCAAGGGCTCCAATAACCCATCAAAGCTACGTCATTACAGTCAGCAGAGCACCTAGCTAACAAGGCTTTACAAACTCTGAAGCAAGGTGAGGGAGAATGAGTTAAGACACCCATCACCATGGCTCAATTCAGGAAAACCTGAAAGTCTGCATTAGATAGTGGACACCTACAGCCACAGGTCTCAGCTTTGTAGCCATAGTAAAGGGGAATCAGGAGAGAGAGAGAGTCTTTGTCAGCTAGCATACTTCTGATTCTAAGACTGCATCTTGCACCTTATACTGCTGGATGTACAGCAAGCTATCCTTTGCACACAGTAAAGAAAGTCATTTGATGTTATCCTACGTCTGCCTGATTCCTTCACATCTTTTCATTACACCAAACACGAGAGAACAACAGCCTAAGGGAATACACAGTGACACAACATCTCATCAGGGCCACTGCCACTCCCATCCTCTGCACCGGCTCCTCGGGGGCTCACTGCAAAAGGCAAAAAATTAAAGTTTTATGTTTGCTGAGCATCTATTTTTTTTTATTGCAAAGTATGTGTTCCATTACCTCTAGCTTTTAGTGTCAAATTCTGTTTACCTGTTTCATCTGTCAGTGCTCCTACCCAGCTCCAGATTCTGCTGTGACCACACTGCTTGTCAGTTTCTCCCTGTGTCTTCCAAAACCCTGTCTAGTTGGCTGCTCACATATAATTGCAGTTTTGGTGCATTTTCTGAATCCTGGGCTCCTGGTGCTTGCACCAGAGTCCACAAGCTCAGTGGGTCAGCTACAAGCCACATCAGAACTTCCCCAGGAGGTAGTGGCCTTGTTGTTTCGCTGTAGCAAAGTCAAAATCCCATTACAGGGGTAAAAGGATGTATACTGGAGATGGGCCAGGATAATGCCTTTGAGATTAGCCCTAAGTCAAACTGGTTGGTTGGTACAGTGTGTCCACACTCACTGATCCATAACAGTCCCTACGACCTTTGGAGCTGGAGCAATAGGACATGCTTCCCCACTATCTAGACTAGCATTTGCCCCTTGACAAGAAGTAGGAACAGTCCACTGACCAAGAGGGGAGGATTGGGGTGGTTAGCCCCGTTCCTGATGCCAACCATACCTCACCTGCTGGTGCAAAGTGCAAACATTAAATAACATTACAAACCAAATATTTGCATATAACCTTTTTACTGGGGTACTGATATTCCATGAATAGAAACCAGCAGAGAAATTAAAGAAAAGGGATTCAAAATTTGCAAATCAAACATAAGATTTCAGGCTGCCATACATTTCGAAAACAAACTCTTTCCATGAAACAGAATATAGATGCAGCACACACTAATATAGCATTCATTTCAAATATTTGTGGTTTGATGTAAAACCTTTAATAATACACTACTGATACATTATTACATATTCCTTTTGTATGACTCCATCGGTTTACCAATATATGTCATTGTAAGAAAAAAACAGCCATTATATAAAATCAGGCAACAAATAAAAGAAAAATCTTAACTTTAGAAGGATAGTTTAAAAAGGCTTGTATTAAAAAGTATTTCAACAAGCCACAAAATTAGGCTGAAAATGAAAAGGTAACATTATCCTGTTATGGCTGCCACGTTCCTCATAATGATGTGAAAACCACATATCGTTTGTGAATGTCTATTATTGCACAATAAAAATCCAAATGCCATAATTTGTGAGCAATGGCATGAAGATTTGAGTGCAAAATTAAGAATTTGAAAAACCTGTATGTTTTTAACTCCATGACGTTAGGTTTGTGCCCATCAAACACGGCCATACATACAGTAGAGTGAAGCCATAATGCTGATTTGGGACTTTTGGAGAGAGGAGGACCATTCGTGGTTGGTCCCACCCCTTTTGCCGTTGTGTGACAAGCACCTGTGCAATGTTTCTCTCATGTCCTAGATGTCAAAACTGAACAGCAAAATTATGTGGGCTTGTTACTGTGAAGCCCCTTCTTTCTTTGCATGCCACACCATTTACACTTCTGAACTAATTTTTATTGACTTACCGTATTTTTCGCCCTATAAGGCGCACTTCCCCCCCTTCCCAAAGTGAGGGGAAAATGTCAGTGTGTCTCAAGGGGCAAATACTAATGAGCGTTTTGATTATGAAAGCACTCATTAGTACAGGAGGACCAAGAAGCGGTGAATGCAGCGCTCCCCTGGCTTTGTACTCACTGCTTCCTGGTCCTCAGCTAACTGCGTACATGGTGAGGACATCAGCGCTTGGGCGGCATCGGGACGCGGCAGGGAGAACAGGAAGGGAGCTGGATGACAGCAGTGGCGACAGCATCCTGAGGAAATAAATTAACAAAAAATAAAATCCAAACAATCTTTGTGTATAGCTCAGATGCAGAAATATGTATCTCTACGGTTACAGACTACAGAAAAAACCCATGTAGTCTGACTTTGCAGTCATATTTCTTTTCACCTGCCATCTGCCTGCTACTATTTGTATGTAGGTCAGCAAAAAGAGGGAGAAGATGGAAGGGACAATGACTGCAGCATCAGACAACATGGGTTTGTCTGCATAACTGTTAGCTAAGTTGCGTTAAAAAGTGTAGCTGTATTTGGAAAATAAATTTGAATTGTCGTAGTGACCTATCAAAAGTTTTGATCAGTGAGGGTTTGAGTGCTGAGACCCCACCGATCTCTAGAATGAGAGAAAAGAACGCTCACACAAACGCTTTCTCCTTACTGCAGGAGATGGACTGGAGATGGGCTCATAGACTTTCTGCTAAGCCCGTCTTCAGCAATAAGAAGAGGTTGTTTTTCCTCATTCAGTACCCGGACTCCCCCCTATCAAAACCTTTGATATGTCACTATGATATATCAAAACTTTGTTAAATGTACAGGTACACTTTAAGGGCTCATGCACACAACTTGTTTTTTGTCCGCATCTGATCTGCATATTTTGTGGTTTGGATGCAGACCCATTCACTTCAATGGGGCCACATAAAATTTGGACGGCACACTGTGTGCTTTCCGCAGCCCTATGTTCGTGGCATTCGCAAAAATATAGAACATGTCCTATTCTTGTCCACATTACTGACAAGGATAGGACTGTTCAATTATAGGCCGAAGACACACAGCCGATATCTGCGTTTTGTGGATCCGCAATTTGCAGACCGCAAAAACGGCTACGGCCATGTGCAAGAGACCTTAGCATGTTCATTCATACCCTTTAAACAAATATGAAAATGTGGATACAGAACTACACAGCTTCGGTTGTCCTGCTCAACTCATGAGACCCAGATCTACAGTATTTGCAATGAAAACACAATATAATAGAAAACTAAATGCACAATAAATGGATAAAATGTTTTTTATTACTTTTATTCCGTGACGAACTGTGCAAAATTGAAACCAGCGTGTACGAGAAAAGTTTTTTAGGAATGTTAATTTTAAATTGATTTATAATTACACATTCTAGACACATATCATCATGGAAAATACTTCTGAAACTACTTAGATTGTAATTCTCTTGATCGGATTTATGAAAAATATGATTTTTTTATGTATGCTAAGGTGTGATTTTATTATAAAAATACATTCCACAGACATTGTGTGGCTGTAAATGATATACACATTTGTTTTACACAATCGTCAATTAATATTACTTTGCTAAATGAGCCATGTATGGTATTGTGGTATATTCTATCATGGTATATTCTATGTAAAGCTTCGTGCACATGACCATATCCATATTTCGGTCTGCAAACAACTTAACCACTAAATACAGATTCCGCATTTTTCTCACTCCCATCAATAGAAATAGGTATTCTCAACCACAATACAGACCCGAATAGGACTATATGTTCTATAACTTGCAGGAAAGAAATCTGCCAAAAGATGAATGTATGCATGGCTTCATAGAAATTAAATGGTCAATGTCTATTTGTAGTACCCCAGAGGGGGCACTGCCATTCTTACAATAGCTACTAATGGTTGACAAATAATGTCACCTGTGTATTTAAAGGGCTTCTGTCACCCCCAAAACACTTTTTTTTTTTTGGGCTTGTTAAAATCCTTATTTAACTACTATTCCCTATATAGAAACTGAAAAGAATGGCGTGGTATTAAACAAGCAGGAAGTGCTCAAACCCACATGCAGTTGTGCATATATATAGGGGAGCAAATCCTGCACTTGTGACCCGTTGCTAATGACGATCCCCAGCAAAAATGCATAGCTCGGGGACCTAACACTCACCTACCTGTGCCATATGGGCATTACCAGGAGCCAGTGGGCAAATTACAGGAGCATGAGGCCGACTCACAAACAACTCACCAGTTACCTCCAGCATGTAGCCATGCTAGCAATGGGAGGAGGGAGGAGTCTGTGAGTCCCACTCAAGACTTGCTGACATGGCCCAGGCCTCACAGGTGCACCTAAATGTGGCCTGTAGATGGAAAACAGGCACATTTAAATTGGAGTTTATACACCTCCAAGCATCTCTATAAATACAAACTGAAAAGAATGGCGTGGTATTAAACAAGCAGGAGCTGCTCAAACCCACATGCAGTTGTGCATATATATAGGGGAGCAAATCCTGCACTTGTGGCCCGTTGCTAATGACGATCCCCAGCAAAAATGCATACAGTGGAGGATGCCCGCAGCGAACCACAAGTACCACAATAGACATCCTACACAAGATAGCAATCATGTGGATGTAATAATCAATATAGCAATATAACAAAATAATAGCAAAGACAGGTGCACTCTGCGGTCTTACTAAGCTACTTGAGTAGCCCGAGCTACTTGAGAAACCTTGGCGCGGTGCTCGGGCTGAGACATGTCCTACACCGTAGGATATGTTGGCTAATCTCTCAATTTTAAAATCAGTTTGAGGGTTTAGTAAGACCGCAGAGTGCACTCACAGGTGCACCTAAATGTAACCAGACGGAAGCCAGAGATTAGCAGAGAGAGAGAAAACAAAGTATTCAAGTTTACCTGACAGTTTAGCCTTAGCCTGCTGGAGCAAAGAGAAAGATCTAGCATTGTATGGATGACAAACGTTTATTCAAGTAAAACCGTTACTTACTGGGCTAAACTTATTCCTTCAACTATAAGTCTTTGCATGCTATGGAGCCTAACCCTGGGGAGCGACGGTATTCATGTAGGAGCACTGTGACACACAAAAGTATTAAAGCCGCATCACCACTCAGCATTTCTTAAAACCCTGGGTCTTGGTCGGCCCTGGAGGGTGGCCTGTTGCATATATATATAAAAAAAAAAAAGGATAGCACATGAATAAAAAATATGGTTGTGTGCATGAAGCCTAAACTGTAGCTTGTGAACCAAATTACGTAGTATGTAGTCTAAAAGACAACTCCTGTTCTATCAATGGTGTATTTTGCTTTTTATCTCCCACACGTACACACGCTTTACCCTGCAATTGTCCGTGCTCAGATCGGCTTTTATGTATGAACAGATTCCTAGCAATAGCTCACTAGGAAGGCAAGGAATGCAAAATTCCATCAAAGTAAAGAGAATAATTATAAACTGCAAGTCGTGAACTTCGAGATTATCAGGCAGTAGCTAAGAGTCAAATAAGCCTAATGGTATGGCCACATTGTCAGGTTTCCTAAAAAAGTTTTGGAAGCCAAAATATTTAATTTGATTATTCCACAACAGTATCAGCACATAACTTTACATGCAGTGTGGAATTTAAATTTATGTTGCATATATCCGCCACTGATTTCACGAAATTTTCCGAAAAAACTCCACTGCATGCATACCACGTATGGCAGTACCCAAATGATGAACAAAATGTCATCTTGATGGACTGCTTACACAGACTCAATAATATTAGTAATATTTCACAATACCAATTTGCTTAAAGCCAAACCTACTTAGGACACTTCCACACAGTCAGGTTTCCTGATGCAGTTTTAGAAGCCAAAATTAGGATTAGATCATAACAGGAGAGGAAATATAAAGGACAGATACAACTTCTCTTTTTTGAGTTCACTCCTGGATTTGGCTTCCAAAACTGCATGCAGAAACCTGACTGTGAAGAAGTACCCTAAGGTTGGGGCTACACCTAGACTTTTTGGAGCACATTTTATTGGGTTTAACTATCGAGTGACAGCTGCAGTGCACAAGATTGTGTACATATGAATTTACTGCTTTGGACTACACCTGTCATTTGGTAGTTATAACCAATCAAAAGTCTAGGTGTAGCCCCAGCTCTAAACATTAAAATGGAAAAGCAGATGCTTTCAGGCATCTGACCGTCTGCATGCAAATTATCCACTGCCACAGCGATGGCCCGCTGCCGCCACTGCTTTTCTTACCAGTATTGGGTCTCGGCATCCCAGAGGCATGGACCCACCTCCTGTTTTCCCCTTTCTTGGTGTGACCAGCGTGCCTGTCCTATGGGAAGGTGCATAAGCAATATGCTTTATAATTTGCTAGTTCCTATGAAGGTGTGCTGTTTCCCATTATCTGCCCATGTACTGAACTCTGCCTTTCTACTGGATTCTGACCCTCAGTTGCCTGACCTGATTTGTGCCTGACCTCCGTATTGACCCTCCACTGCTGGCCCTGACATTGGACTGTTTACCATTAAGTACATACACTGCCTGCCCTGAACTTGGCCTATCCCTGAATATGGTTCTGCCACACAGAGACTCCATTAGGAGATAGTGGCCTGGTGGTTCTATTGTAGTGAATTCCAGATACCTGTACAGGGGCTAAAGGGTGAATACCAGGGAAGTTCCAGGATAACACTCTTAGAATTAGCCTAAAATCACATCTGTTGGTTGACACAGTGGTTTTACACCCACTGCCATAACAGTTTGCTCAGTTCATTAAATTCACTAGACCACCCAAGATGGGCCTGTCTGAAGTAGATGCAGTAGTAGATGCAGTACCCTAGAACAAGGTACTTGCATATTGTTATTGATATGATGTTATTCAATAAGTTCATGCTTTGTATTATGCATTGTATTTATTCCCAAAAGCTGTCTGTAGGTGGCACTTTTTGCCCTGGCTCAGCAGAGAAAATTAGCTTTCCCCTTTGAGGGATGAGCTTTCTAGTCAGGATTTCATCAGCCACTTCCGTTTAGCTCTATTTGCCATTCACGGCAGAAGGTAGTTCAGCTCCAAGAGAAACATCATTCCTGTTGAGAAAACAATCACTGAGGGAAAGTTGGAAAATACATTCATAGACAGTCCATGATCACAAGGTTGTGCATGCTATCAAGGTAGTCACTGATATAGAGACTTTGCTGATTGTGGAAGGATTAACAGTTAAAGAGGTTGTCTGCTTTTTTTTATATTGATGACCTATCCTTAGGACAGGTCATCAATATGACATTGGCAGGGATCCAACTTCCTGCACTTCTGCCAATTAGCTATTTGAAGAGAAAGCAGCGTTCGTACGAACTCTGCCTTCTCTTCATTGTTTACCCGCTCTCCATCGCAACCTCAGCAGTGAGTGGGTCCCATTCACTTAACGGTTCAAGTGAATAGGAAGGAGGAATTTCCCCTAAGGAAGCTGACACGAAACATGTGTTGGGGTGTTTTTGGAGGAGCACACTTCTTGGTCTGTATACTATTATGTATTATTTGCAGTGCCATACTTTGATTTATACTTATATTCACTGCTGCTACATGCTTACATTACTGTCTATGTGACCTATGTTGTGGCTCCTCCATGTGGCTGATCTGTTGATATCATATTATATGTTTGTAAATTTTTACTTTTATTGAATAAAATATTAATTTATTTTCATATAAATCTGTGTATGCAGTGTGCTTGGTATTTATTTTATTTGGTGTTTATCATTTAATTGCACCTGCCGGTGAGGAACAATCTTGGCCTTTTTTCTAGGTGCACCCATGCAAATTGTTAACACTAAGGGCATCCCAACTACCATGAGGAAGGAGCTCCAATATTAGGGTGTGCCCCGAGTGAAGAAAGGTTGTGCCCTCTTAACACTGTCCTGGCCCTAGGGAGCATCAGTTTGAGGATTGCCACTGTGCATAAATATTGCAGCCAGATCCACCACCACTCTCATTTTCTGCTCTGCTCCTCCTGAGTCACAGCGTATACTGTATAAGGAGCTAACTACTCACCATGGTCACCAAAAGTAACTCCTGCAGTACTTTTACTATTTCAGCCCACCTAGACACCTTGACCAATACCACTCCTAAACCACAAACTCAAGCTGCTGTGTCTGCACCATCACCTTCACTTTTCACAGTTTCTGGTATCTCTAGTCTGCATCTTCAACTTCCCCAATGCTTTGAAGCGGACCCTAAGCTATGTTGTGGATTTCTGAACCAGTGAACCCTGCAATTTTACCTACTGGCTCACTAGTTATCTACAATTTCCAAGCTAGTTTCTAGTCTCCCTCCTGTCTAGAGAAGCACTTGGGCCACTCCGCTCTGGCAACGAAGCGACCCTCTGACAAGCAATGTCCAGGAATTCCTGGCTACCTTCCACAAGGTCTTTGAAGGACCTAGCCATAATACCTCAGCTGCCTCTTCCCTTCTGCACTTCTGCCAAGGCAACCACATGGTTGGGCAGTGTGCCATACTGTTTGGTACCCTTATCTCATAACTATCTTGGAACAATGAGGCCTTAGTGGTCCCTTTCTGTAAGGGGTCGGTCAGGTCGCATAAAAGATAAATTGGCAGGTCTTGACATTCCGGCTACTCAGGATGATATAATTGATCTAAATTACCGTGGCCACCCAGATTGATCTGCGCTTCAGAGTGTGCCTTAAAGAGGTACAACGGCAAAATAGGAAGATTCAGACTCCAGCACTCACTTTTTTGAAGTGTCAAATTCTCTGTCTTTATTTAGCAATTGTGCACAGACAATACAGGACTCAAAATTCTCTCTGATGTAGGCTGTTGACGCGTTTCGAAAGGTTCTTATTCGAAACGCGTCAACAGCCTACATCAGAGAGAATTTTGAGTCCTGTATTGTCTGTGCACAATTGCTAAATAAAGACGGAGAATTTGACACTTCAAAAAAGTGAGTGCTGGAGTCTGAATCTTCCTATTTTGCAGTTGTACCTGTATAAGGAGGTTGAAAAACCAAAGCACCGAGCACGCGGATACATTCCAACCGCAGAAACAGTGAGCCGGTATCCTCACTTCATGTGCCTTAAAGAATCTGCACATGAGCGGACAGTTTCTAGATTGGAACTTACCTTTCAGAGACCCATGCCTCTGTCTTCTGCATTCCCAATTGGACAGGGTCAGATTGAGAAAGAGCATCTGCACAGATGCAGCAGGAACTTATTGTCACGACCATGGTCATGCTCGTGACTCCTGGGGAGCCGCATGCATTTGCCCGCGGTCTGGTATTGTTGTCAACCACAGGTGAGGGCTAGTATCTTGATTCACGTGTGGTTGCCGCTGGCAACTTGTGGTTGTTGGGCAGTGGAGCAGCCTGAGCTGGTTGCTGGGCGGCTCGCTGTCATGCATGCGGTTGTCTTTGGCAACGTGTAGTTTTGTATATGCACTTTGTCTGTTTGTTGTGCACGAGGTTATGTTTGTATGCACTGTGACACCTCCCTTCACTTGCGGTTGTCCGCGGCAACGTCTGGTGTGGTGTGCATGTGGTGGCAGTGTCTCGGCCTGCTGGCTGTTCCTCAGGACATGGTTTCCACGCATGCCATTGCCGGCGGTAACAGGTGAGTGTGTTTATGTGCTTTTCCCTTTAAGTGGCTTCACTACCCTGCCTGGTGAAGGAAGGGTTAACTCCCTTCTTTCTGTGTGAACACTGGGTGTGTCTGAGTGTGGGTGTGGCTACTTTGGGCTATAAAGCCTTTCTGGAGACCAGATGCTGAGGGGGTACTTCAGCCATGGTTACTGGAGGCATCCTCCTAGTTATTTACCATCTGCCAGTGTGGGCCACCCTTGTGGTCATAAGCCTATGTTACATGGTGTTATTAAGGTGTGTGTTTGGTCTCTTTATTTATTGCAGCTTATGGTTTCCTGGGTTCCCGTGTGATGTGTGGTGTGTGCTGTGTCCCTTGTGTTGTTGTGGACAGCAGCACTTGCACATGGGTTCCAGGCTGTGTGTCTGTGGCAGGTAGGTGTGGTTCTTGTTTCACTTACCTGCCATTGCCATATGTCTGTTTATGTTTCCCCTTTCTTTATAGCTTGGCCAGTGAGACTCCTGTTCGTGCGTATCCTGGAGGAACAGGTAGTCTTACCCTTCTCTTAGTCCAGGGCCACCCTGAGGGCGAGTAGGAATATTAGGTTCCAGAGTATGAGCCCTCCCACCATCAGGGTCGGCTCATACGGCTAGGAGACAGGGTCAGAATTAGGGATTGATAGGAGGTGACCTGCTCCCTGATTCCTGTCCTGGCCTTGCATCGACCATCCATCTTCTGGCATGGCACGGCTGAGGGTTTTCCCCATCCTCAGCCGTGACACTTATGCATGCATTTTCTAGCTAAAGGAAACTAGGCAGTGGCTTACCTCTCATAGAGGCAGACCATGCAGCTGCTATGGGGCCTGTGGAGGAAGGGGGCCTGCCCCGCATTACACTTACATATCTAGCTGTGAAAAACTAACTAGCTGTGCAGAGGGACCTGCAATTATGTCATCAGCATGTGATCAAGGCAGCCATACAGAGTACAGAGTCAGTAGTTTTAAAGCTGAAGGACCTGTGATGATCATCATCATGTGACATGGGCAAGGAGATGAATCTTAGCCATGGAGAGGAAAATGTAGTGAAACTACATGGGGAGAAACTTCTGTGTGTGCCTGGAGGAGAGGTGAGTGGTGTTCTGGAATAGCAAATAACATCCTAATACTGGGAGTTTAAGTTTTGTCCTACCATATCCCCCTCCATTTAATGTTCACTGATGTCCTTCAATAACTGTCTGGACATGCTGGGAGTAGTAGTTCTCTCCTCTTATAATATCCACTGATGCTATATAATAACAGTCTGGTAATGCTGGGGATTGTAGTTTTCTCCTCTTATACCTTCTATCTGTAATGTCAACTTGTGTTCCATAATAAGAGCCTGGACATGCTGGGAGTTGTAGTCCTTTACTCTTTTACCTTTCCATGTATTGGCCACTAATTTTCACCTGTTTTACACTACCGGCAGTAGTTCCAGCAAACTGTTCTGGCAGTTACTACCTGCCAGGGCTCTCTGGATTTGGGACTACTAGAGGTTATCGGCGTGCTCGCTGGCCCCATTTCACCCAGAGAGCTCTGGCAGGCCCTACTCTGCCGAAACAACTTACTGGAACTACTGCTGGCAGTGTGCAACAGGCCTTAACTGGTCATGATGAGATTTGTTGTTCTCTTATCACTATTATGATGTTCTGCAGCAGCTGAGGTGTATCTTAGGCTTTTTTCACATTTGCACTAGTGACATTCACAGTTCTGCGCTGTCATAGGAGTACAACCACGGAAATTACGGTAGTGCCAGATTTGGGGGCTCAATTCAGATTCCTGCTATGGAGCCCAATGATTTTTATGTACGCCTCTGACACTAGGTGCATACCAGTCCTCTCAAGAAAGATAATTCCCGTGCCTAGGGTTGGTTAGAGAGACCACCCTGGACAAAGACAAGTTCTCTCCAAAGTTAAACACTTCCTGTCCTGTCCTTGATGGTAACATCTGTCAATGGGCTGGTGCTCCCAGAATCTATGCAATATGTCATTGTGACCATGGAGATTCAATCGGGAATTCTACGCACAGAGAAGGTCTCATTCTATGTCCTATCAGAATCTACTTCCTCTCCTACTAGGACTGCCCTGACCGCTTACACAGTCCCGTTCTAGACTGAAACTCTGGGAAGAATGTACGTTGGGGTACTCCAGTTTTCTCCCACGCTCCAAACACATACTGATAGGGAACTTGGATAGTTAGCTCCATTGGCGACAGAAAATAATAATAATGTCTGTAAACCACTGTGGAATATGCCTGCGCTATATAAGTAGGTAAAATTAAATGTCTCCAAGCATTTCTTTCTGGAGGTGGGTGCATCTTCCGTGGGAACGGGAGCTGTTCTTACTCAGAAGGATACTTCTTGCAAGATGGTCACTTGCATCTTCATCTTGAAAGCAGGACAAAATTATTCCATTGGTGACAGGGTGTCTGTCATCCTGTTATTATTTATACAGACCACAAGAACTTAACATCTGCAGTCAGCTCAATGTCTTAACCATTCACAAACTCGGTGGTTATTGTTCTTTACATGCATCAGTTTCATTCTACATTTTCATCCAGCTGACAAGAATACTAAGACATGCCCTCTCCCATTAATTTGAACCTGCTGATCAGACAGAGGAGCCCCAGCACATCATTGATCCTGCCCGCATCGTCCCTGTAGCTCCAGTCCAGCTGAAGGACATCCAACCTGCCAAGACATTTGTCCCTGTGGCCAAGCAAAAGCAGGTTCTGCTCTGGGGGCACTACTCCAAGTTCGCCGGTCACTCTGGTCTCCACAAGACAGTTAATCTGATATAATGACATTACTGGTGGCTAGTGTTAGGCGAATTGAAGCCAAGCGAATTGACTTCGATCCAGAAAAAAGAAAAATTAGATTTGCTGAAAAGCCAAATTTCCTTGTGCTTTAGGGTAACAAATCTATTTATAAGTGATGGCAAAAAAAAAGAAAAACATATTAACCTAATCTATTTGCTTGTGGAGAGGCCTTTGCAGTCATCTTGATTGAAGAAATCTCACTGTGCCCGGCCAGCGTGATGACGTGATGATGTTATCATATCGCCACACGAGATTTTGCTGCGTTTCTTCTATAAAGATGGCGACGATTGCCTTTCCACAAGCAAATAGATGTTTTGTTTTTGCCGTAATTTCAGAAAAAATTGATTTGTTACCATGAAGCACAAGGAAATTCGGCTTTGCGGCAAAACAAATTTTTCCTTTTTCTCGATCGATTTTTTATAACTTCCCTCATCACTACTGGTGGCCTTCAATTTCTAAAGATATTCAAAACTTTGTTGCCACCTACCCTACCAGTGCCAAGAACAAGTCTTGAAAGCAAAAAACCTGCAGGACTCCCTTTCCCATGCCAGTGCCCGATATCCTGTGGCAGCAAATTGCCATGGATTTTATCACCGACCTGCCTTCTTCTTCAGGCTGCATGTTAATCTGTATGGTGGCTGATCAATTTTTGAAGATGGCTCACTTTGTACCTCTGTCTGGTTTTTCATCTACTAGTCAAGTGGCCAAGTTGCTAATGGATCACATTTTCCGGCTACATCGGTTGCACATGATGTCTGAGCAGAGAGTACAGTTTACTGCTAGGTTTTGGAGAGCCATCTGCAAGTTGTTTAAAGTCGACTTTTCTCCACCCTACCAGTGGCAATAAAATGGTCAGGTGGCATGAATCAATCAAATCCTGGTCAACTACCTACCTACAAGACTTCTCTTCTGCATGTCACAATGCTTGGGTTGCTCCCCTGGACAGAGTTTTCTGACAAGAACCATTCTAGTGAGTCTTCAGGAAGACCTCTTTCTTCATATTTTGTGGATGCCAATTAAGGGTTCCTCTTCCATTCCCTGTCTCTTCTGGAGTTTTGGCAGCTGAGTCTACAGTCAGCAACTTTACCTAGATCTGGCAAGAGACTAAAACTTAGGTACTTCAGGGCTCTGCTCAGTCCTGCTCCGCTGATTGCAAGAGCAGGACTTCAATTAAATTTTCTCCTGGAGACAAGTTCTAGCTTTCCTTAAAGAACATTAGACTCAAGGTACACTCATAAAAGTTGGCACTTCACTTCATTGGTCCTGTCAAGGTGTTGGGATAGCTGACTCCAGTCTGCTATAAGTTGGGCCTGCCTGCCTCTTTGCATATTTATGTTTTCATGTTTCCTTCCTCAAGCTAGATATGCTTAATCTATATCCCAGAAGTTCTATTTCTGCTGCTGCTCCTTTCAGTAATGATGATTTATATGAAGTCAAGAATATTCTGGACAGGAAGAAACCCAGAGGTAAAACTTCTTAGTGGATTGAAAGGGCTATGGCCCAGAAGAAAGATCTTGGGAGCAAGCTGAAAACATTAATGCCCCTGTTCTTCTGAAGAGCTTACTGCAGCAATATAGACCAATATGGGGGTACTGTTACAGGGACTGCCTGCAGCTGCCACTGCTTCACTTACCGGTCCTGGGTCTTGGCTTCTAGTGGCACGAATCTGCCTCCTGCTCTCCCATTCTGAATGGGTCTGGCCACCAGGCTCATTCTCTTCCTCCCTTTTAGACTTAGGTTCCAGCTCAGTCATCCTTCCTGTACCTTTAGGGTGTGCATGACCACTCTTAAAGGGCCAACGCTTGCACCCTCATCTTTACCAACAAATAGCTGGCAACCCTGGGGTGCTTAAGGCATCTTCCCATGAGCAGTAAGTTTCATTTCTTGAAAAGTTCCTGCAAAGGTCTACTGTTTGTGATTGTCTGTCCATGTACCGACTACCTGTACCTGCTTGTCTAATGGATTCTGATCCTCCAATGCCTGACCAGTGCCTGTCCTCCATATTGTCCCTCTGCCACCTGCCCTGATGTCCCACACACCCACTGCGGTAACAGCTGCTGATTTGTGCTTGAACTTTCTTCTGGATGAGGGGAGAAGAGAACTGTTATGGAGACAGGGCTGTTTACATGTCTTTTCAAGTTCAAGTTTATTCATCAAGAATGAAGTTTATTGATTCAACGCAATACATGGTATGACTTGCCGTGAGATGCTTAGATGGCATTCCCATTACAGTAAAAGAGAAATAAACAAAACAATAAGAGTAACAACAAATAAAAAAATTCACAATGTAATAGAGATATCCAAGGCAAGTTATATCTGCCATCATATATGGTCTATGGACTATGAAATACTAGATAAATAAAAACAAAATCCTGATAATTTTCAGTTTTTAGGGACAAAGGATGGCATCTATGCAATACATTGTCTACTGGGGTCCTAGAAATGGTATGTTGATATTTGCTATCCCTTTTACATGTTTGCCAGTTGCCTGCTGTAAGGGATCGCTGTCTCACAGTGGTCGGCAATATCAGACTTCTCATCAAACAGGGGGTTTATTTTTTCATACAGCACATTACACTTCCAAGTTTGGCGTCATTTGGCACGATGAAGTCGCAGCTTCACCTCACAATGTGTTACATCAACACAAAACAACAAACGCTTTCCCGGCTAGGCACTTACTATACAGAGCTCTCCCTATATCACCTCTAGGTCAGTGTTCACACTGCAGTATTTGGCTTCGGTCAGACAGCCTCCTAGCTGTGACCAGTGCAACCCACCAGTCCTCCTGGTGGAGGCAGCAAAATACTTTGGGGGGGGATATGGTCCAACAGTCCTCCTGACTCTAAACACACGAGACACCTTCTTCAGGCGTCGCTGGGTTCCCCCAAACTCAGGCTTCCTCAGCCTTGTGGTTGTGCAGCCCTCGTGGAAGGAACCACACAGAGCCTCTGCAGGTCTGTTCCCTGGGGTCTCACTACTCCTCTCACACACTGATGATTGCTTTATCCCTAAGGGATTATCGCAGCTGGCCTCACCTCAAGCCAGGTGATCGTGGTCAAAACACAGCAAATGATACCATACATCTCATCTAATATATATGAGTATACCTCCCAACCATCCCGGATCCGGTGGGACAGTCCCGGATTGCAGTGGCTGTCCCGCTGTCCGGGTACGGGGGAGGTATGTCCCACTCTCAGGCAAATGTCCCTACTTTCATAGGAAGCAGAGACACTTGCCTGTAATGGTGAAGCAGAGAGCCGGCATCGGCTCCCTGCTCCATCATTCAGCAGATCCCTGCAACATTTGGTGGGTCTGTCAGCTAATGATGGGTCACTGCCATAATGGAGTAGGGTGAGTGGTGGGTCTGCTGCAGTACAGATCCTCCATGCTAGTGGGCAGCATTGCTTCTCCGGCTCTAGATTACACTGTCCGGAGAGCTGTAAAGTTGGACAGACATGTGTTCCCGGGTATGTGCCTTGGCTGTGCAGGCCTCAGGAGGGGCAGTGACCAGTCTCATGGGGGTGATAGATGGGCACAGCCCAGCAGGAGACGCCACTTGCCTAGTACGTGCAGGAGGCTGGCATAAGGTACGGAGCTTAGGCGACCCGAGGCACCAGCAGGGAAAACTTCAGTGACCTTGCAAAACAATGTGGCTTGCATACAGTGAATACAGTGTAATTGTGTCAGGGCAAGTGTCACGATCAGTGTGGGGGGGAAACTCGACACTGAACACAGGAGGGAAGGGGAACAGTAACTGGACCTGGAAACTAGGGACGAAATGGGTCACCTCCTAGACAACCCTAATCCAGGCCCTGGCTACCTATCAATATGAATAGACCTTGAAGGTCGGAATATTAATATGCAGGATACCTAGGCCCTGATTTCCCTATAAGGCCCTGGAATAAGTTAAGGACCAGAGACAACCCATTCCTCCCCAGATGGACGAATGGAAGTCTCTGTCTCAGGCCCAGATACAACAACAGGGAATATAACAAATACAAACAAACGCAACACTTAACTTCTGTAGAGATGAAAGAACAGGAACACCAGAGATCACCAGCTCAGCAAAATGCCAATGAAGCTATCTACCGCATAGTCAGAAGGGTGGGATCAGACTATAAAGGGTAGAAGTGAAGACCACTGAGCAACAGCTGAGAAAAGGAAAGTGGTCATTAACCCTATCAACACTGAATAAAGAGAAATCAAGGTGGCTGTTAGATTCCTCCACGCTCAGCCAGTCTCTCTGATCTACTGACACTAGTCACCTGAGGGACCGTGACAGTACCCCCCCCCCCCCTCTATGGGTGACCTCTGGGCACCCAGGACCGACCTTATCAGGATGGGTTTTGTGAAAGGCCTTCACCAGACGATTCACATTAACATCGGCCACTGGAACCCACATCCTCTCCTCTGGTCTGTAACCCTTCCAGTGGATGAGATACTGGAGGGATCTATGGAGAACTTGAGAGTCCACAATCCTGATAATTTGAAATTCTAAATTACCGTCCACCATGACAGGAGCCGGAGGCAAGGAGGACGGCTCAACAGGTTCGACACATTTCTTCAACAACGACTTATGAAATGCGTTATGAATTTTGAAAGCCTGAGGAAGTTCAAGACTGAAGGCTACAGTGTTCACAATGGCAGTGATCTTATATGGACCAATAAATCTCGGGCCCAACTTCGAAGAAGGTACCTTAAGCTTAATGCTTCTTGTGGACAGACACACAGAATCACCTACTCTCAGGTCCGGACCATTTATACATCCCCTGTCAGCTACACGCTTATACCTGTTGCCCATCTTTTTCAGGTTATTTTGAACTTTCCGCCAAATCAAAGACAATGAAGAGGAAAATCGTTCCTCCTCAGGAATAACGGAAGTTTGAGAACCAGAAAATGTGCCAAACTGCGTATGGAATCCATATGCCCCAAAAAACGACGACTTATCAGTGGACTCCTGTCTACGGTTATTAATGGCAAACTCAGCTAACGACAAGAATGAAGACCACTCCTACTGGTTCTCCGAAACAAAACATCTCAAGTAGGTCTCCAGATTCTGATTGGTGCTCGCCGTCTGTCCGTTCGATTGAGGATGAAAAGCTGAAGAAAAGGACAATTGTACCTCCAGTCGAGTACAGAATGCTTTCCAGAATCTGGAAACAAACTAAGTCCCCCGATCTGACACCACATGTAGTTTCACAATGTTATCGACAAACACCGGTGAAAGAGTTTTGGCATTAGGTAGAGCAGGCAATGCTATAAAATGTGCCATTTTGTTAAACCGATCAACTACCACCAGGATCACGTTTTTTTCCCGAAGAATTCGGTAAATCTGTGATAAAGTCCATGGACAAATGCGTCCAAGGTCTGGACGGGATGGGTAACGGAAGAAGAGATCCAGAAGGCCGAGTATGTGTCACCTTAGCGCGAGCACAGGTACAACAGGCTAACACATAGTCCTCAGTCAACACACTTACGCAACCCCGGCCACCAAAATCTGTGCGAGATGAGATCTACTCCCAGGTTGTCCAGCCAAGACAGTACAGTGATATTCCTCAAATACCTTTTGACGTAAGTCTGAAGGAACAAACAATTTCCCTGGAGGACAAGAGTCCGGTGCATTCTCTTGGGCCTCCAACACCTTAGCCTCAAGATCAGGATATAGGGCAGATATGACTACCCCTTCAGACAAAATAGGACTAGGATCTTTAGAATCACCCCCCAGGAAACATCTGCCTTGACGTTCTTAACCCCAGGGCGGTAGGTGACAATGAAGTTAAATCTGGTGAAAAACAGTGATCATCTGGCCTGCCTTGGATTCAGTAGTTTAGCTGATTCAAGGTAAGCCAGATATTTGTGATCAGTAATCTGATTTTTGAGTCGATTCCAGTCCAACACCTCACGGACTTTCTCGGGATCCATTCGAAAACCTGAGGATGAGAGCAGGTAACCCAGGAATTGCACTTCCTGAACAGCAAAAACAAATTTTTCCATCTTCGCATACAATTTATTCTCTCTTAGGATCTGTAACACCTGTCTCACATGATCCTGATGAGTCTCCATGTCTGGAGAAAAAATTAGTATATCATCCAGATATACAACAACAAATCTCTTTACCAGATGATGAAAGATGTAATTGATAAAGTGTTGAAAAACCGCTGGAGAATTGGTTAACCCAAGGCATGACCAGATTCTCAAAATGACCCTCAGGGGTATTAAAAGCTGTCTGGCATTCGTCCCCTTTCACGGACGGAAATACGGTTGAGCTCACGGAAGTCCAGACATGGTCTAAGTGTACCATCTTTTTAATTTACAATAAAAAAAAACTGCAGCCACTGGAGATTTGGATGGTCTGATATGACCCTTTTTTGCAACTAAGTACTGTACCTTTTTAGTACATTAAAACACATATTTAATGGTTTTGCTCTGAATGAGCCCAGTAACCATTTTTAAGTCTGTGAGTGCGGCTTACTTTACCATGTATTTGTCATTACTGTGGCTAGTTTTTCTGTGAGCCTGCTTGCGAGTGATACACTGTGAGGTTTTCTACGAACCCCTAATTAATTATTATATTAATTTAAATATCGTAGATGATAATGAAAGCTTGGGGTGCGTGAAAGGCTGTATTGGGGTGTGATCGGTGTTCAATTTGTGGCCTAGGTGTAGAGGCGTGAGAGATTGAGTGAATGAAATAGCTCAACCCTTGGCAGTCAGACCCGGGTCACGTCATTTCCCATATGTGACAGGGCAAGACAGTTAAAGGGCTTCTGTCACCCCCCAAACAGCAATTTTCAGTATTGGACTTAATATAATTGCTAATGTACGCAGAGTCCATATATACCCCTCTTACCTCTGGCTGTGCTTTAAATTCTTTAAAAATAGTACTTTTGTGATATGCAAATTTATTCACTACCTGCAAGTTGGGCGGACTTGCTGGTAGCCGCCGCATCCTCGGTCTAAAAAAATGCCCCTTCCTCCACTTGATTGACAGGGCCAGCGAGCGCTCTCCTCCTTCCGCTCGCCCTGTTTGCAGCTGAAATCCCACGCCGTACGGGTCCTCATACGGCGCAGGCGCTCTGAGAGAAGGACGCTCGCTTGGCTGCTCCTTCATCAGTGTGCCTGCGCCGATGACGTCAGCCCTACACCCGGAAAAGAAGACTCTCTTCCGGGTGTAGGGCTGATGTCATCGGCAGAAGTGACGGGTATCAACCCCCGCCCACGAGTCGGGATAGAGCTCCTGTGAAACTGATTTGTGACCCAAGGAGCTGCAAACACCCAGGAGCGAGAGATGGACAGGATTCAAGGGAGTGTGATAGATGGTTTATGTGGAGTGAACACAGATCCCTGTGTCTGCCATGGAGTATGTGATCGAGTGATAAGACACCCATAATGTTCATATACAGATGCATATGCCCTTAAATAGATAAGCCCTGGGATTACTATGTGAAACAGACAATCAGTATAGATCTATGCATATCTGATCATTCGGTGGCTGTCTGGGACAGTGATATATTTTTGTGAATATTCAGGGTGGGCTAACGGTGGCGGTGTGGTTGACCTCATCTCGGGACTCTCTTCGCGGTGGTGACTCTGTTGTGTCTATGATGAAGGATCAGAGAAAAGGGGTTCCATTGCAAGGTATTCGGACCAGTGTTAAGGAATGCAGTTCTCCAAAAGGGACAGGGTGGTCCCTAGGAAAATGTATACCGAAAGTAGGCATAGCTACCCTATCAGGAGGGGATCATGGGGTCACAAAATAGCAGAAGGACTCAGGTGGGTGAACTGAGGTAAAGACAGTCCCAGGGAGTGAATGCTATGGATCTTTAGGGAGGATGGGCAGTGGAAGGTATAAAGGAGGTGATAAAAAGGGGGAAAATGCACAACACTGGGTATTTGCATAAATTGTAAGGAGAAAGAAAGGAAATGGATAGAAAAAGAGAGAAGCGAAGGAGAAGGTGAAAGCATGGCTAAAGGTGTCTGAGTAAGTGAAGAGTATAAGGGGTAAGAAGGTAGAGGAGAGGTAATGTATGTGTTAGAGTAGTAAGACTCTGATGATAAGCACCTCACCACAGCCTGGGATTCCCATTAACCTTTCCCAAAAAATCGTAGTTCAACCACAGGTGCCGCCGCCTCCTTCTGCTCTCATTGTATAACTTCCCCCTTTCACTGTCACACCACAGCCACCGATCAGCTACAATAGCCTACCCCCAATCTACCTCCCCCCCTTTACCAAGGGAAGAAGTAAGAGAAAGATAGGAGATCGAGACACTAGGGCTCTATGAATTGTAGTCATTAACATAGGTAATCTAATATCACCAGATCACCCATATATCAGAAAACAAATCACAGCCATTAGAGGAGAATATTTGCTCCTCCTGTGGTGTAAAACGCCCACAAAGAGATCCTATACAATGTTTGATAGCACAGGAATAGACCCCCCGCCCCTTATTATCTCCCAGCTATTAAGAGTTATCCCAATCTGCCATCCTTACTGCCTTGCATCCTCAAGGCTCCCACCAACCCCCTACCCCACACATTCACCCATTCTTCTCTAATAGATGCATGTCATGAAATAAGAAGGGACATACGCACCCAGGCTTGCACCAAACATCTGGCTGTTGCAGGACTCACTAAATATGAAGTAGCTTTTCTCACCCCTCCACATATAACTATCAATGCTGAACAGTTCTGAACCCAGCTACATTACTTTCACTGGGTCCAGAAGAGGGGAGTGAAGAATGGGCACTGCGAGAAGAAAACAAGTATGACGAGGTCAGAGAAGAGACAAAACAAGAGAAAGATGAAAAAATGAGATGGGAAAGGAGTCAGAAGAGGGGGTACCACGAGAAATGGTCCGATTTAGTACTCAGATCACGTGCATGACTGTTTAGAACTAATGAAACAAGAAACTAAGGATTTGGACAATGTAACAGTCCAAAACCTAATGCAAATTTTGAGCTTTTTGTAAAAAGGGCTCAATACTACCCTGAAGGAGAACCACGGACAGGATTTGCTGTCACCACCTTACATGAAGTACTGCTCCAAGAACCACTTCCCCCTGGGATGTCAGCACAGGAGGTGGGGTTAAAGGTACTTGCTGCAGTATCTACGGTATGATGACGGAAGGTTAGGTCGCTAACATATTCACTGACTCCAGGTATGCTTTTGGCATAGCACATAATTATCGACCCATTTGGAAAAGTAGAAACTTTGCTGAATCCTCAGGTAAACCATTGTTCAGGGCCTAACAGTTGCCAACAAAGGTTGCTGTTATCAAAGTGTGGGCGCACAAGAAAAATACCTCTACATAAGCCAAGGGAAACTACAGGGCTGATGAAGCAGCAAAAGCTTCCGCTCTACTTACCCTTCCGTAATGGCCATGTAAAGTGCCACTTTGCAGCAGCAATATGGAAGGTGGACCGGTAATTGCTGGCCCAAATGCAGAACTAGGCTTCCAATGATAAAATGAGGGGATGGAAGGGAAAAGGGGCCTTAGAAGAGGCAATAAATCTCAGTAGTAGAGAACAAACTTTGCCTGCCCTGAGCCCTCTACCTCATGATGACCCATCTTACACATGGACCCACAAATGCTTCAAAGGAAGCAATGGTAAGTTTGGTAGGCAATTTCTAGATTGTCCCAGGATTCAACAACATGGCTACATGCTCCGTTCAGGCCTGCCTGATCTGCGCTTGCCATAACACCAGAAAGACGATTAAGGCTTCCTCTTAGTTCACCCAAAGCCATCATACCCATTCAGCGACTGCAGATAGATTTCATCCAACTACCAAAGGTGGGACAGTGTCAGCTTGTGCTTGTCTGTATGGATCTCTTCTCAGGGTGGCCGTAAGCACGGTCTGTTATCAAGGTGACTGCAAGGACCGTGTCCAAGAAGCTCCTCTCCTGGTATGTAGGTATGGGGTTCCTCATTTTATACAAAGTGATAGAGGTACACACTTTCCTGCTGGGTAGGACAGGAAATACTAGGAGCATTGGAGACAGCTACAGGCTCACACATCGTCTATCATCCACACTCAAGCTCATGAGTCAGAAGGCAATGACAGAGAATAGAAAACCCTAGGCAGAATGTCTCCCTATTGCACTCCGCTCAGGAAGAACCACCCCCAATAGGAAAACAAGCAGTACAGTATTCCCATGAGATTCTTTTTGGGGTTCCCCCCCAAGACAGTATTTTCCACTGTAGATGTAAATGTTACTTTCTGATCTCACCTCATATGTGGGGGCCCTGCAACAGAAATTGATCCATATATATAGAAAAACAAAAAAAGTAGCAGCATACTACTAAATGCACTAAGAATGGGTGAACAGGTGAATGTGTGAACAGGGTCAAATACATGACGCCAATACTTACTATTAAGCAGGGAAGAAGCTCTTAGCACATATAATTGATCAAAAATATGTCAGGCCCATCTATCAGACGTCAAGGTAGCTTCTCATCAGATGGGACCTACTCTAACATGAAGTGTCCAGCTCCATTGTTACTCTGATTAAAAGCACCAGGGGGTGGGCGGGGAGTGCTAAGTTCCAAAGAGGATGCCTATTCCTCTATTATATATACAGTACAGACCAAAAGTTTGGACACACCTTCTCATTCAAAGAGTTTTCTTTATTTTCATGACTATTAAGGCATCTGTTACGCTGAGCTCTCCGGGTCCCCTGCTGGCCTCGGAGCGCTCACAGCGTATGCCCCCAGGCAGCACTCCAGCGTCTCGGCGTGTGCGTCCTCGCTCTCTAGGGCGCGCGCGCGCCGGGACTCTTAGATTCAAAGGACCAGTGCACCAGTGATTGGTGCCTGGTCCAAAGGGGTTATTGAGGGTTAAGGTTGTGAGAGGCAGTGCTGACTTAATTAGGCTGCACCTGTGCACTGCCCATTTATACCTTCTCCTCCCACAGCCTTCTGCCGGATCTTTGTGCCTTGTGCCTCAGAGAAAGCGTTCCCTACGATGTTAGTTTGCCTTACCTGTTGCCGTACCCGTTGCTACCGTCCACTCGCCTTTGAACCTTTGCCGCCTGCCCTGACCGCTGCTACGTCCGACTACGCTCTTACCTTCTCCCTGTGTACCACGCCTTATCAGCTGCCAGAGAGGTCGAGTTGTTACTAGGGGACACGACCTGGTAGTTAACGCCGCGGCAAATCCATCCCACCTTGCGGCGGGCTTTGGTGAAGACCAGTAACTGCTTAGAACCGGTTCTCTAGTACAACCGGCGCCATCACCTCTCTGGTCCAGAGGATTCACTACCTGTCCTGCCAGTTCGTGACAGTAAGATCCGGTTATGAATCCTGCTGATGTTCCCCTGCCAAGCCTGGAGGACCTCACCACCATTGTGGCCCAGCAGGGTCAACAGCTGGCCCAGTTGACCGCTATGTTGCAGCAGCTCCTGCCTTCTCTGCAACAGCCAGCTCCTCCGTCTGCTCCTGCTGCATCACCTCCGCCTGCAGTTACCACCGGTTCCAGAATCCGTTTATCCTTACCAGACAAATATGACGGAGATCCTAAGCAGTGCCGTGGGTTCTTGTCGCAGTGCTTTCTCCACCTCGAGCTTCTGTCCGACCAGTTTCCTTCTGAGCGAGCCAAGGTAGCCTTTATTTTCAGTTTACTGTCTGGGAAGGCCCTGGCCTGGGCTACACCACTATGGGACCGCGTAGATCCTGCCACCGCTTCCGTCCAGAGCTTCTGCCTAGAGTTCCGGAATGTTTTTGAGGAGCCTGCCCGGGTTACCTCCGCAGAGACTGCCTTACTAAATTTGACCCAAGGAGGTTCTTCTGTGGGTGACTATGCCATTCAGTTCCGCACCCTGGCCTCTGAGCTGAACTGGAACAATGAAGCCCTTTGCGCCACCTTCAAGAAAGGACTTAACAGTGAAGTAAAGGACATTCTGGCTGCACGTGAGCTTCCTTCCACTCTTAGTGACCTCATCTTGCTGGCCACTAGGATAGACAAACGTTTCGCCGAAAGACAAGAGGAACTCCTCCTTGAAAAGGAAAAAGCTCGTCCTAGACGCTTTCCTCGTCTGGCTCCCGTTTTTCCGCATCCACCTCAACCCGCTACTGGGTTTTCCGCCGTGGAAGCCATGCAGGTGGATCGGTCACGCTTGACTCCGCAAGAACGAAGCCGCCGCAGAAACGAGAACCTGTGTCTGTACTGTGCCAGTACCGAGCACTTCCTTAGAGATTGTCCTCTCCGTCCACCGCGTTCGGGAAACGCTCGCACCTAGTAAGTGTGGGAGAAGCGTTGCTAGGTGTGGATTCTTCCTCTCCACGTCTCATCATACCCGTGCAGTTGATCATCTCTTCCAAGTCCTCTTTCTCCGCAGCCTCCTTCTTGGATTCCGGTTCAGCTGGCAACTTCATTCACGCCTCCTTGGTTGACAAGTACCGTATTCCAGTAATCCATCTACCCAAGCCGTTTTTCATCTCTACTGTTAACGGTGAGAGACTCTCAGCCACCGTGCAGTTCCGTACCCAGCCTCTGCAGATGGACATCGGAATATTTCATACCGAGACTTTAGAGTTCTTTGTCCTTCCCTTCTGCCTTTAACACAAGGGACGGCCATTTCGAGTATTTGGTGATGCCCTTCGGCCTCTGCAACGCACCTGCTGTCTTCCAGGAATTCTTCAATGATATTTTCAGGGACTTACTTTACACCTGCGTAGTCGTATACCTGGATGATATCCTCATCTTTTCCTCCAATTTGGATCAACATCGGGTCCATGTGCAACAAGTTCTTACTCGTCTTAGGAGAAATTGCCTGTACGCTAAACTTGAAAAATGTCTTTTTGAACGGACCTCCCTGCCTTTCCTGGGATACATTATCTCAGCCCAAGGACTTCAAATGGACCCAGCCAAACTCTCGGCGGTTCTGGATTGGCCACGTCCCTCTGGTCTCCGAGCCATACAAAGATTTCTGGGCTTTGCGAATTACTACAGGCAATTCATCCCTCACTATTCCACTCTGGTAGCTCCTGTCGTGGCCCTCACTAGAAAAGGTGCTAACCCCAAATCCTGGCCTTCCAAAGCCGAGGAAGCCTTCCAGTCCCTGAAATCCGCCTTTGCCTCTGCACCCGTTCTCTCTAGACCAGATTCCACCAAGCCCTTCTCTCTTGAAGTGGATGCCTCCTTGGTGGGAGCCGGAGCTGTCCTCACCCAGAAGTCTTCCCGGGGCAAGACTTCAACTTGTGGCTTCTTTTCTAAAATATTCTCTTCCGCAGAGAGAAATTACTCCATTGGGGACAGGGAACTGCTGGCTATTAAATTGGCACTGGAGGAATGGAGACATTTACTCGAGGGCGCCACACATCCTGTGTACATCTTCACGGACCACAAGAACCTGGCTTATCTCCAGTCTGCTCAGAGATTAAATCCCCGTCAGGCTCGTTGGTCTCTGTTCTTCGCCCGCTTTAACTTTGAAATCCATTTCCGTCCGGCTTGTAAGAACATTAGGGCAGATGCTCTGTCTCGCTCCTCTGATGTGGTGGGCGACGAGTTTACACCTCAATATATTATCCCTCCAGAACGCCTTATTACAGTCGCTCCCGTGGACCTGCGCCTTCTTCCTCCTGGCAAATCCTATGTACCTCCACGTCAGCGGCTGCGAATTCTCAAGTGGGGCCACGCCTCCCCTTTTGCCGGTCATCTAGGGGTGCTAAAGTCACTCCAACTAATCTCCCAAAGGTACTGGTGGTCTTCTCTGGAGAAAGATGTCTCGGACATCGTCCAGGCCTGTACGATTTGCGCCCGGGATAAATCGCCTCGCCAGAAACCAGCGGGTCTCCTCTTGCCTCTACCTGTTCCTGAAGTTCCCTGGTCTCACATTGCCATGGACTTTATTACAGATCTTTCCCCCTCCCATGGCAAGTCCGTTATTTGGGTCGTGGTGGATCGCTTCTCCAAGATGGCTCACTTTGTACCCCTGCCCGGTCTACCCTCTGCACCCATGTTGGCCAAACAATTTTTTCAACACATCTTCCATCTCCATGGCCTTCCCAAACATATTGTCTCGGATCGTGGGGTACAATTCGTCTCCAAATTCTGGAGGGCTCTATGTGCTCAGCTCGGGATCAAATTGGACTTTTCTTCTTCGTACCATCCTCAGTCTAACGGCCAAGTAGAACGGGTGAACCAGATTTTGGGTGACTATCTGCGTCACTTTGTATCCTCACGCCATGACGACTGGGCTGATCTACTTCCCTGGGCGGAGTTCTCCTACAACTACAAACAATCCTCTGCCTCTAACAAGTCTCCTTTCCTTGTAGTTTTTGGCCGTCATCCTCTTCCACCTCTGCCGCAGTCTCCCACTCCTTCTTCTGTACCTGCCGTTGACAGTCTTGTACAGGATTTTTCCTCCATCTGTCGAGAAACCCACGCTGCTCTCCTCAGGGCTTCCGCCCGTATGAAGGTTCAAGCTGACAAGAGACGCAGATCTCCACCGGAATTTCGTCCGGGTGACAAGGTGTGGCTCTCCTCTAGGTACATCCGATTAAGGGTCCCAAGTTACAAGTTGGGCCCTCGTTTCTTGGGACCCTATAAAATCAAGAGTCGTATCAATCAAGTTTCTTATCAGCTCCATCGTCCTCCCTCCCTCCAAATCCATAACTCCTTCCATGTCTCCCTTCTTAAACCTGCTGTCTTTAACCGTTTTTCTCCCAAGCTTGTTTCTCCCACCCCTGTCGCCGGTACCTCCGATATATTCTCTGTCAAGGAGATCTTGGCGACCAAGATCTCCCGGGGGAAAAGATTTTTTTTGGTCGACTGGGAGGGCTGCGGTCCTGAGGAGAGGTCATGGGAGCAGAGGAGAACATCCTGGACCGCAGTCTCATCCGCAAGTTCTTCGGTACCAAAAAGGGAGGGAGACCAAAGGGGGGGGTACTGTTACGCTGAGCGCTCCGGGTCCCCTGCTGGCCTCGGAGCGCTCACAGCGTATGCCCCCAGGCAGCACTCCAGCGTCTCGGCGTGTGCGTCCTCGCTCTCTAGGGCGCGCGCGCGCCGGGACTCTTAGATTCAAAGGACCAGTGCACCAGTGATTGGTGCCTGGTCCAAAGGGGTTATTAAGGGTTAAGGTTGTGAGAGGCAGTGCTGACTTAATTAGGCTGCACCTGTGCACTGCCCATTTATACCTTCTCCTCCCACAGCCTTCTGCCGGATCTTTGTGCCTTGTGCCTCAGAGAAAGCGTTCCCTACGATGTTAGTTTGCCTTACCTGTTGCCGTACCCGTTGCTACCGTCCACTCGCCTTTGAACCTTTGCCGCCTGCTACGTCCGACTACGCTCTTACCTTCTCCCTGTGTACCACGCCTTATCAGCTGCCAGAGAGGTCGAGTTGTTACTAGGGGACACGACCTAGTAGTTACCGCCGCGGCAAATCCATCCCGCCTTGCGGCGGGCTCTGGTGAAAACCAGTAACTGCTTAGAACCGGTTCTCTAGTACAACCCGCGCCATCGCCTCTCTGGTCCAGAGGATTCACTACCTGTCCTGCCGGTTCGTGACAGCATCAAAACTATGAATTAACACATGTGGAATTATATACATAACAAACAAGTGTGAAACAACTGAAAATATGTCATATTCTAGGTTCTTCAAAGTATCCACCTTTTGCTTTGATTACTGCTTTGCACACTCTTGGCATTCTCTTGATGAGCTTCAAGAGGTAGTCCCCTGAATCGGTCTTCCAACAGTCTTGAAGGAGTTCCCAGAGATGCTTAGCACTTGTTTGCCCTTTTGCCTTCACTCTGCGGTCCAGCTCACCCCAAACCATCTCGATTGGGTTCAGGTCCGGTGACTGTGGAGGCCAGGTCATCTGGCGCAGCACCCCATCACTCTCCTTCATGGTCAAATAGCCCTTACTTTCAAAGTTTTCCCAATTTTTCTGCTGACTGACTGACCTTCATTTCTTAAAGTAATGATGGCCACTCGTTTTTCTTTACTTAGCTGCTTTTTTCTTGCCATATTACACATTCTAACAGTCTATTCAGAAGGACTATCAGCTGTGTATCCACCTGACTTCTCCTCAACGCAACTGATGGTCCCAACCCCATTTATATGGCAAGAAATCCCACTTATTAAACCTGACAGGGCACACCTGTGAAGTGAAAACCATTTCAGGGGACTACCTCTTGAAGCTCATCAAGAGAATGCCAAGAGTGTGCAAAGCAGTAATCAAAGCAAAAGGTGGCTACTTTGAAGAACCTAGAATATGACATATTTTCAGTTGTTTCACACTTGTTTGTTATGTATATAATTCCACATGTGTTAATTCATAGTTTTGATGCCTTCAGTGTGAATCTACAATTTTCATAGTTATGAAAATAAAGAAAACTCTTTGAATGAGAAGGTGTCCAAACTTTTGGTCTGTACTGTACGTACAAAAAAGCGGAACAGCACCTCCAGAGACAATCGCAGGTGCAAGCTACCTTGACGTCTGGTAGATGGGCCCGAGATATTTTTGATAAATTATATGCGCTAAGAGCTTCTTCCCTGCTTAATAGTAAGTATTGGCATCATGTATTTGACCCTGTTCACACATTCACCTGTTCACCCATTCTTAGTGCATTTAGTAGTGTGCTGCTACTTTTTTTGTTTTTCTACATTGTTGCTTGGTAGCTTGCACCTGCGATTGTCTCTGGAGGTGCTGTTCCGCTTTTTTGTATATATCAATCACAGAGTAGATGTGTCTTTTCCAGATCCTTATTCTTTACCCCAGCCCCATTACATGAAGTATTCTGTGTGTGAATTAGTGTTTATGCATTGACCCTCACAGAACTCTGCAGCACTGTACAGGTTAACCGTCTCTTGCTCTGTTGGTAGGTGCTAGGCTGTGAGGTGCTGATCAGCCTTGCTATTTATTCTGTGTTTTGTGTATTTCAATGGGGACATTTCTATTGTTTATTGTTATTGTTGTACATGTTTTATAGATGTATGTTGTGTATTGGCTTCACCTAATCATGTCCATATCTTTTCCTCGAGGCCCATCAATAACTACACTGAGACAGGTCTGAGACACTCAATCTATGCACAAGTCGATCATCCCCACTCCCTTCACCCAGAACAACAGCAGAAGACACCCTGTGTGTGAAAGATGGAACCCGAACATTCTAGATATTTGTGTCTATTGCAGAAACCCCTCATTATCATCACCCAGTTAGTGGTAGGGAGAATTAAGGATAACTAGGGCAGGGCAAGGTTCCAGAGGTCCCAGAGTCCCACCATCAGGAACTGCTGGGATCATAGAGGTAGAATATCACAGATGAAGGGATAGAATAAGGGACAGATAGAATGACTCCATCTTGTCACAATTGTTAATGTAACTGACTCCATCTTGTCTCTAAACAAACTTTTCCAAACTGCTTAAGGACATTTCAGCTTAAGGTGTGGGAGGGGGTAGGTGGTGTCACGGTCCCTCCAGTGATTAGAAGATCTGAGAGACTGGAGGCACGTGAGGTTATCTGACAGCCTCTCGGTTTTCACTTTTAGCAGTGTTGTTGTTGGTAATGACCACATCTCTACTCTCAGGTGTAGCTTACTCACACTTAATACCATGTGGTTGATATTCTCTGCCTGGAGTTGGAAGAGCTGGTGTGTGGTCCTCATTAGGGATGAGCGAACCCGAACTGTATAGTTCAGGTTCGTACCGAATTTTGGGGTGTCCGTGACACGGACCCGAACCCGAACATTTTCGTAAAAGTCCGGGTTCGGTGTTCGGCGCTTTCTTGGCGCTTTTTGAAAGGCTGCAAAGCAGCCAATCAACAAGCGTCATACTACTTGCCCCAAGAGGCCATCACAGCCTTGCCATCAAGGCTGTGATTGGCCAGTGCAGCATGTGACCCAGCCTCTATATAAGCTTGGGTCACGTAGCGCTGCACGTCACTCTGCTGATTCAAGCATAGGGAGAGGTTGCAGCTGCGACGTTAGGGCGAGATTAGGCAGATTAACTCCTCCAAAAGACTTCATTCTGTGATCGATCTGCAGCTGTGGATCATTGAAGTGCTAATATCGACTTGCTCACTTTTTTGAGGCTGCCCAGAGCGTTTTTAGATCACTTTTTTCTGGGGTGATCGGCGGTCATTTTGTGGCTTGTGTTGCGCCAGCACAAGCTATCACCAAGTGTATTTAACCATCAATAGTGTGGTTATTTTGTGCTATATCCTACATCAGCTGCAGGCTGAGCCTGTGTCACCGAAGTGCATTTAACCATCAACAGTCTGGTTATTTTTTGGCCATATACTACATCAGCTGCAGGCTGAGCCTGTGTCACCGAAGTGCATTTAACCATCAACAGTCTGGTTATTTTTTGGCCATATACTACATCTGGTGCAGGCTGAGCCTGTGTCACCCAAGTGCATTTAACCATCAATAGTGTGGTTATTTTTTGGCCATATACTACATCAGGGGCAAGTTGAGCCTGTCACCCAGCGCCTAAAAAATAGGCCTCACATTTCTATTCAACCAAATCCGTACTGTTTTAGCTGGTCAAGTTATTTGTAGTGACCGTAAAAGCCCAGTTTTTGTTCTGGGTTGAAAAACAATTCCCAAATTTGCCATTCTCAAAATAACTAGTTTCTGCTATATGAGGCCTACTTGAAATCTATCCCAAAAAGGATATCTTACATTAAAGGTGCTGATAGTGTCATTCAGAAAAACCTAAGACACACGCTACCGTGCAGATAGAAGTCTAATTCTGTGATTAAACCTATACCTGTCACACACCGCAAAAAAAAAAACAGGCCTCACATTTCTATTCAACCAAATCTGTACTGTTTTAGCTGGTCAAGTTATTTGTAGTGACCGTAAAAGCACACTTTTTGTTCTGGGTTGAAAAAATATTCCCAAACTTGCCATTCTCAAAATAACTAGTTTCTGCTATATGAGGCCTACTTGAAATCTATCCCAAAAAGGATATCTTACATTAAAGGTGCTGATAGTGTCATTCAGAAAAACCTAAGACACACGCTACCGTGCAGATAGAAGTCTAATTCTGTGATTAAACCTATACCTGTCACACAGCACAAAAAAAAACAGGCCTCACATTTCTATTCAACCAAATCTGTACTGTTTTAGCTGGTCAAGTTATTTGTAGTGACCGTAAAAGCACACTTTTTGTTCTGGGTTGAAAAACTATTCCCAAATTTGCCATTCTCAAAATAACTAGTTTCTGCTATATGAGGCCTACTTGAAATCTATCCCAAAAAGGATATCTTACATTGAAGGTGCTAATAGTGTCATTCAGAAAAACCTAAGACACACGCTACCGTGCAGATAGAAGTCTAATTCTGTGATTAAACCTATACCTGTCACACAGCGCAAAAAAAAAAACAGGCCTCACAATTCTATTCAACCAAATCGGTACTGTTTTAGCTGGTCAAGTTATTTGTAGTGACCGTAAAAGCACATTTTTTGTTGTGGGTTGAAAAACTATTCCCAAATTTGCCATTCTCAAAATTGTGGTGAACGGGAACAATGAGGAAAACATCTAATAAGGGACGCGGACGTGGACATGGTCGTGGTGGTGTTAGTGGACCCTCTGGTGCTGGGAGAGGACGTGGCCGTTCTGCCACAGCCACACGTCCTAGTGTACCAACTACCTCAGGTCCCAGTAGCCGCCAGAATTTACAGGGATATTTAGTGGGGCCCAATGCCGTTCTAAGGATGGTAAGGCCTGAGCAGGTACAGGCATTAGTCAATTGGGTGGCCGACAGTGCATCCAGCACGTTCACATTATCTCCCACCCAGTCTTCTGCAGAAAGCGCACAGATGGCGCATGAAAACCAAGCCCATCAGTCTGTCACATCACCCCCATGCATATCAGGAAAACTGTCTGAGCCTCAAGTTATGCAGCAGTCTCTTATGCTGTTGGAAGACTCTGCTGCCAGGGTTTCCCAAGGGCATCCACCTAGCCCTTCCCCAGGGGTAGAAGAGATAGAATGCACTAACGCACAACCACTTATGTTTCCTGATGATGAGGACATGGGAATACAACCTCAGCACGTCTCTGATGATGACGAAACACAGGTGCCAACTGCTGCGTCTTTCTGCAGTGTGCAGACTGAACAGGAGGTCAGGGATCAAGACTGGGTGGAAGACGATGCAGGGGACGATGAGGTCCTAGACCCCACATGGAATGAAGGTCGTGCCACTGACTTTCAGAGTTCGGAGGAAGAGGCAGTGGTGAGACCGAGCCAACAGCGTAGCAAAAGAGGGAGCAGTGGGCAAAATCAGAACACCCGCCGCCAAGAGACTCCGCCTGCTACTGACCGCCGCCATCTGGGACCGAGCACCCCAAAGGCAGCTTCAAGGAGTTCCCTGGCATGGCACTTCTTCAAACAATGTGCTGACGACAAGACCCGAGTGGTTTGCACGCTGTGCCATCAGAGCCTGAAGCGAGGCATTAACGTTCTGAACCTTAGCACAACCTGCATGACCAGGCACCTGCATGCAAAGCATGAACTGCAGTGGAGTAAACACCTTAAAAACAAGGAAGTCACTCAGGCTCCCCCTGCTACCTCTTCTGCTGCTGCCGCCTCGGCCTCTTCTGCTGCTGCCGCCGCCTCGGCCTCTTCTGCTGCTGCTGCCGTCGCCACGGCCTCTTCCTCCGCCTCTGGAGGAATGTTGGCACCTGCCGCCCAGCAAACATGGGATGTACCACCAACACCACCACCTGCGTCACCAAGCATCTCAACCATGTCACACGGCAGCGTTCAGCTCTCCATCTCACAAACATTTGAGAGAAAGCGTAAATTCCCACCTAGCCACCCTCGATCCCTGGCCCTGAATGCCAGCATTTCTAAACTACTGGCCTATGAAATGCTGTCATTTAGGCTGGTGGACACACACAGCTTCAAACAGCTCATGTCGCTTGCTGTCCCACAGTATGTTGTTCCCAGCCGCCACTACTTCTCCAAGAGAGCCGTGCCTTCCCTGCACAAACAAGTGTCCGATAAAATCAAGTGTGCACTGCGCAACGCCATCTGTGGCAAGGTCCACCTAACCACATATACGTGGACCAGTAAGCACGGCCAGGGACGCTATATCTCCCTAACTGCACACTGGGTAAATGTAGTGGCGGCTGGGCCCCAGGCGGAGAGCTGTTTGGCGCACGTCCTTCCGCCGCCAAGGATCGCAGGGCAACATTCTTTGCCTCCTGTCTCCTCCTCCTCCTACTCAGCTTCCTCCTCCTCTTCTTCCACCTGCTCATCCAGTCAGCCACACACCTTCACCACCAACTTCAGCACAGCCCGGGGTAAACGTCAGCAGGCCGTTCTGAAACTCATATGTTTGGGGGACAGGCCCCACACCGCACAGGAGTTGTGGGGGGGTATAGAACAACAGACCGACGAGTGGTTGCTGCCGGTGAGCCTCAAGCCCGGCCTGGTGGTGTGCGATAATGGGCGAAATCTCGTTGCAGCTCTGGGACTAGCCGGTTTGACGCACATCCCTTGCCTGGCGCATGTGCTGAATTTGGTGGTGCAGAAGTTCATTCGCAACTACCCCGACATGTCAGAGCTGCTGCATAAAGTGCGGGCTGTCTGTTCGCGCTTCCGGCGTTCACACCCTGCCGCTGCTCGCCTGTCTGCGCCACAGCGTAACTTCGGCCTTTCCGCTCACCGCCTCATATGCGACATACCCACCAGGTGGAACTCCACCTTGCATATGCTGGACAGACTGTGCGAGCAGCAGCAGGCCATAGTGGAGTTTCAGCTGCAGCACGCACGGGTCAGTCGCACTGCGGATCAGACCCACTTCACCACCAATGACTGGGCCTCCATGCGAGACCTGTGTGCCCTGTTGCGTTGTTTCGAGTACTCCACCAACATGGCCAGTGGCGATGACGCCGTTATCAGCGTTACAATACCACTTCTATGTCTCCTTGAGAAAACACTTAGGGCAATGATGGAAGAGGAGGTGGCCCAGGAGGAAGAGGGGTCATTTTTAGCACTTTCAGGCCAGTCTCTTCGAAGTGACTCAGAGGGAGGTTTTTTGCAACTGCAGAGGCCAGGTACAAATGTGGCCAGACAGGGCCCACTACTGGAGGACGAGGAGGACGAGGATGAGGAGGAGGTGGAGGAGGATGAGGATGAAGCATGTTTACAGCGGGGTGGCACCCAAACCAGCTCGGGCCTATCACTGGTGCGTGGCTGGGGGGAAACACAGGACGATGACGATACGCCTCCCACAGAGGACAGCTTGTCCTTACCTCTGGGCAGCCTGGCACACATGAGCGACTACATGCTGCAGTCCCTGGCAACGACAGCAGAGTTGCCCACATTTTAACGTGTGCGGACTACTGGGTTGCCACCCTGCTGGATCCCCGGTACAAAGACAATGTGCCCACCTTACTTCCTACACTGGAGCGTGATAGGAAGATGCGCGAGTACAAGCGCACGTTGGTAGACGCGCTACTGAGAGCATTCCCAAATGTCACAGGGGAACCAGTGGAAGCCTAAGGCGAAGGCAGAGGAGGAGCAAGAGGTCGCCAACGCAGCTGTGTCACGGCCAGCTCCTCTGAGGGCAGGGTTAGCATGGCAGAGATGTGGAAAAGTTTTGTCACCACGCCACAGCTAACTGCACCACCACCTGATACGGAACGTTTTAGTAGGAGGCAACATTTCCCTAACATGGTGGAACAGTACCTGTGCACACCCCTCCACGTACTGACTGATGGTTCGGCCCCATTCAACTTCAGGGTCTCCAAATTGTCCACGTGGCCAGAGCTAGCCTTTTATGCCTTGGAGGTGCTGGCCTGCCCGGCGGCCAGCGTTTTGTCTGAACGTGTATTCAGCACGGCAGGGGGCGTCATTACAGACAAACGCAGCCGCCTGTCTACAGCCAATGTGGACAAGCTGACATTCATAAAAATGAACCAGGCATGGATCCCACAGGACCTGTCCATCCCTTGTGCAGATTAGATATTAACTACCTCCCCTTAACAATATACACTGCTCAAAAAAATAAAGGGAACACAAAAATAACACATCCTAGATCTGAGTTAATTAAATATTCTTCTGAAATACTTTGTTCTTTACATAGTTGAATGTGCTGACAACAAAATCACACAAAAATAAAAAAATGGAAATCAAATTTTTCAACCCATGGAGGTCTGGATTTGGAGTCACACTGAAAATTAAAGTGGAAAAACACACTACAGGCTGATCCAACTTTGATGTAATGTCCTTAAAACAAGTCAAAATTATGCTCAGTAGTGTGTGTGGCCTCCACGTGCCTGTATGACCTCCCTGTGCATGCTCCTGATGAGGTGGCGGACGGTCTCCTGAGGGATCTCCTCCCAGCCTTGGACTAAAGCATCAGCCAATTCCTGGACAGTCTGTGGTGCAACGTGACGTTGGTGGATAGAGCGAGACATGATGTCCCAGATGTGCTTAATTGGATTCAGGTCTGGGGAACGGGCGGGCCAGTCCATAGCATCAATGCCTTCGTCTTGCAGGAACTGCTGACACACTCCAGCCACATGAGGTCTAGCATTGTCTTGCATTAGGAGGAACCCAGGGCCAACCGCACCAGCATATGGTCTCACAAGGGGTCTGAGGATCTCATCTCGGTACCTAATGGCAGTCAGGCTACCTCTGACGAGCACATGGAGGGCTGTGCGGCCCTCCAAAGAAATGCCACTCCACACCATTACTGACCCAATGCCAAACCGGTCATGCTGGAGGATGTTGCAGGCAGCAGAACGTTCTCCACGGCGTCTCCAGACTCTGTCACGTCTGTCACATGTGCTCAGTGTGAACCTGCTTTCATCTGTGAAGAGCACAGGGCGCCAGTGGTGAATTTGCCAATCTTGGTGTTCTCTGGCAAATGGCAAACGTCCTGCACGGTGTTGGGCTGTAAGCTCAACCCCCACCTGTGGACGTCGGACCCTCATATCACCCTCATGGAGTCTGTTTCTGACCGTTTGAGCAGACACATGCACATTTGTGGCCTGCTGGAGGTCATTTTGCAGGGCTCTGGCAGTTCTCCTCCTGTTCCTCCTTGCACAAAGGCGGAGGTAGCGGTCCTGCTGCTGGGTTGTTGCCCTCCTACAGCCTCCTCCACGTCTCCTGATGTACTGGCCTGTCTCCTGGTAGCGCCTCCATGCTCTGGACACTACGCTGACAGACACAGCAAACCTTCTTGCCACAGCTCGCATTGATGTGCCATCCTGGATAAGCTGCACTACCTGAGCCACTTGTGTGGGTTGTAGACTCCGTCTCATGCTACCACTAGAGTGAAAGCACCGCCAGCATTCAAAAGTGACCCAAACATCAGCCAGGAAGCATAGGAACTGAGAAGTGGTCTGTGGTTGCCACCTGCAGAATCACTCCTTTATTGGGGGTGTCTTGCTAATTGCCTATAATTTCCACCTGTTGTCTATCCCATTTGCACAACAGCATGTGAAATTGATTGTCACTCAGTTTTGCTTCCTAAGTGGACAGTTTGATTTCACAGAAGTGTGATTGACTTGGAGTTACATTGTGTTGTTTAAGTGTTCCCTTTATTTTTTTGAGCAGTGTATTATTCTACTCCAGGGCACTTCCTCATTCAATCCTATTTTTATTTTCATTTTACCATTATATTGCGGGGCAACCCAAAGTTGAATGAACCTCTCCTCTGTCTGGGTGCCTGGGCCTAAATGTGTGACAGTGGCCTGTTCCAGTGGTGGGTGACGTGAAGCCTGATTCTCTGCTATGACATGAAGACAGATTCTGTGCTGACATAAGGCCAGATTATCTGTTACGGGACCTCTCTCCTCTGCCTGGGTGCCTGGGCCTAAATGTGTGACAGTGGCCTGTTCCAGTGGTGGGTGACGTGAAGCCTGATTCTCCGCTATGACATGAAGACAGATTCTGTGCTGACATAAGGCCAGATTCTCTGTTACGGGACCTCTCTCCTCTGCCTGGGTGCCTGGGCCTAAATATGTGACAGTGGCCTGTTCCAGTGGTGGGTGACGTGAAGCCTGATTCTCTGCTATGACATGAAGACAGATTCTGTGCTGACATAAGGCCAGATTCTCTGTTACGGGACCTCTCTCCTCTGCCTGGGTGCCTGGGCCTAAATATGTGACAGTGGCCTGTTCCAGTGGTGGGTGACGTGAAGCCTGATTCTCTGCTATGACATGAAAACAGATTCTGTGCTGACATAAGGCCAGATTCTCTGTTACGGGACCTCTCTCCTCTGTCTGGGTGCCGGGGGCTAAATATGTGACAGTGGCCTGTTCCAGTGGTGGGTGACATGAAGCCAGATTCTCTGCTATGGCATGAAGAGACTGATTCTCTGCTGACATGAAGCCAGATTCTTTGCTATGGCATGAAGAGACTGATTCTCTGCTGACGTGAAGCCAGATTCTCTGCTATGGGACCTCTGTCCAATTGATATTGGTTCATTTTTATTTTTTTAATTTTTATTTTAATTCATTTCCCTATCCACATTTGTTTGCAGGGGATTTACTTACATGTTGCTGCCTTTTGCAGCCCTCTAGCTTCAATGGGGTTTCGGGTTCGGGACGAAGTTCGGGTCGGGTTCGGATGCCGAACCCGAACATTTCCGGGAAGTTCGGCCGAACTTCTCGAACCCGAGCATCCAGGTGTTCGCTCAACTCTAGTCTCATCTGAGTTCCTACTCATCCATTTTCTATTGAAGATAAGTGTACTTCTCTTGGTATTTTGTTTATCCCATTTGCTCGTTATTTACTAGGCCTCAGGGAGAAGCTGGTTCGTTCATCTGGGAAGGAACCAGTAGTCTCAGACCCTGTCACTAATCCTAGAGATTATCAGTGTTACTAGGGCATAGATTTCTGGTGTATGAATATTCCCACCTTCAGGGTCTATTTATACTGACAGGGCTTGATTTAGGGTTTCCTTATGTGGTCACCATTTCCCTTTCCCTAGCCTTGAGGCCTAGTTCCTGGTCATTTTCCTTCTGTTGTCATTGTGGTGTTCCTGCCCTCCCCCTACACTGTGACATTATCAACCGCCGAAAAAACATCATTTTGTTTGTGTCAGTGCAGCAATGGATACGATTTCTGCACTGGTCGGACAACTGCAGGGACTGTCTTTGGAGGTAGCTGACCTCCGCACGACTGTCTCACAGATCCAGAGACCACAGGTGGCTGGTTTTGGCAGCGGGAACTAGGCCTGCCTTGAATCTAAGGTTGCTCTCCCAGACAGATTTTCTGGGGGAAGTGACAACTTTATACGGTTCAGGGAGTCATGCAAATTATATTTTAGACTACATCCTAACTCTTCTGGGGACGAGTTGGAGTTTCACGAATATCCTGAGTCATTGGAAGCGGCCATGTCCCTTGCTGTACGTATTGATAGACGCCTGAGGGAGAAATCTAAGGTTCCTCACTCTCAGGACAGACTATCATATAAGGTGGCAGCCTCCTCTGACACTTTGGGTAAAGAGATACTTGAGTTCGTATCTGGTGACGAACCAATGCAGCTGGGAGGAGCTACTCCTGGACTTGGTGATAAGAACTTTAGGCTTAAGAAGAGACTCTGCTTTTTCTGTGGAAAAGGGGGACACTTTGTTAACGTATGTCCTTATGTTCAGCGTCAAGGTGAAAAAGAAAAAAATAATGTTTAATCCTCTTGGTGGTGTGGTTTGGGAATCTGAGAATTTACTTTTGTCATTTGCCGGTAGTACCCAATTACTCCTATCTGCCGAGGTGGCGCTAGAATCCAAAACTGTGGGAATTGAAGTGTTTATTGACAGTGAGCAGGGGTTACCTTGTTGATGGTCAGTTTGTCTGTATACATGGGTTGACATCAAGTGCATTAGACAAAAATATTTCGGTGTTTGCAATTGATTCCGCTCCACTCACGCAGAAATGCTTGTCACAAATGGTACAGGTCATCTTTTTAAAAGTGGGTTATTTTCATCAAGAATCCATTTCGTGTTTTGTGCTGGAGGGTCTGCCTGCTCCCTTGGTGCTAGGGTTACCATGGTTAAGCAAACATAATCCTACCATCGATTGGCAAGCGAGACAGATTCTTGATTGGAGTGATTATTGCATAGACAACTGTCTTAACACATCGCTTTATGTTGTAACCACTAAAATTGTACCTTCGTTTATTTCAGATTTTTCTGATGTATACTCTGAAAGTGGAAACCAGGAGTTACCTCCACATCAGGAGTATGATTGCCCCGTCAATCTTGTTCCCGGAGCTAGGTTGCCCAAGTATTGGATGTATAATCTTTCTGAACCCAAAAGAGCAGCCATGCGAGAATATATGCGAGAGTTTGGCTAAAGGTCATATTAGACCATCCAAATCCCCAGTGGACGCAGGGTTCTTTTTTGTTAAGAAAAAGGATGGAACCCTTAGGCCATGTTTGGACTTCCGTGAGCTTAATCGCATTACTGTCCGTGATCCTTATCTCCTTCCTTTGATCCCGGATTTGTTCAATCAGATTGTCGTGCCAAGGTGTTCTCTAAGTTGGATTTAAGGGGGGCATATAATCTGGTAAAGATCAAGGAGGGAAACAAATGGAAGATGGCCTTTAATACCCCTGAAGGTCATTTTGAGAATATGGTCATGCCTTTTGGGTTAACCAATGCCCCTGCGGTTTTTTTAACATTTCATCAATGACATCTTTCATCATCCGGTGGGCAGGTTTGTGGTGGTGTATCTGGATGATATTCTAATTTATTCTCCTGACATGGAGACGTATCAGGATCATGTGAGACAAGTGTTACAGACCCTAAGAGAGAATAAATTGTATGCTAAATTGGAAAAGTGTGTATTTGCAGTTCAGGAAGTGCAATTTCTGGGTTACTTACTCTCATCTTCAGGTTTTCGTATGGATCCAGAGAAGGTCCGTGCTGTGTGGGACTGGGATTGACCTGCAAAATCTGAAAGCGCTTATGTGGTTTTTGGGGTTCACCAACTACTACCGTAAATTCATTTTGAACTACTCGACTGTGGTTAAACCTTTAATGGACATGACTAGGAAAGGTTCAGATGTTTCAGTCTGAGCTAATGAGGCATTAGAAGCCTTTTCAGCGGTGAAGGAATGTTTTGCTTCTGCTCCGATACTGGTGCAACTGGATGTGTCACAGCCATTTATTGTGGAAGTTGACGCATCCGAGGAAGGGGTGCAGCCAGCCAGTCACAGGGGCAACCCGTGAGGTGCATGGTGGACCGATGAGGGGCCAAATGGTATAACACACAGTTCATCAGTTTACTCACGGTTAGCAGAAAGCCTCCCTGGGCAGGCAGCACAGTGTTGAGGTGGACAGCACGAAATCCTCCGGGGCACGCTCTGTGGTAGGAAGCATCAGCCAAGATGGTGGTTGAGGTGCCCTTGATGTTAAGGGTGCTTAGGGTGCTTGTTGCGGCTGAGTCCCTTGATGGTTTTTGTTGTGACGCCAGTACCGTTAATGGTGGTACAACCATAGGTAGTAATAATGAGGTAGACAGTGGTAGGATGCAACTCACAACTTTTACTTTGGATGTCTCTTGGTTGCAGCAGTACAAATATGCAGTCTCTTGATGGTACAGAGTTAATTCTGCAAATCCACTGTTTCTAGGCTGTTTAGGTTTTGTGGTTTTGGAGCAGTGGGTTAGGTGTACCTGGTTCCTTTAGATGTGTTGGATCCTATTCCTTGTCTTTCCCTACAAGCTGAATATTTTGGACAGGAAAACTCGACTGTCTCTTAGAAGTTTGGTGTGGCTGCCTTACGCTATAAATCCTCCACCATGCAAAGGTGTCTGTGGCCCCTCAATAATGGCTCTTATCACAGATGAATTCCTAGGAATGCTTGTTTCTTTTCCAGGGAGGCAAACTCTTCTCCTACTGGTCAGGGATGCAAGTCTATAGTCCAGCCACAGAAGGAAAACGCTCTTCTGCGCCTCACATCTGAGTATCATCTACTAGCGAAGTTGGCTTCACTCACTAATCTGTGTAGCGAAGTCTTCACTCTACATTTTCTTCCCACTAATCTGATCTGACTACCTCAGATCTGCTCTCTTCTGAACTACATCTTTAATCAACTGCCTCACTAGGCCTGACCTAGGTATATATAAAGGATCTGAACTATATCCCCATCTAGTGGTGGGATGTATAAATTACACCTAATAGGCCTGTTAACAGGGATTTTGCAGATACAGTACATACATACAAAACTACAAAACTGTATACATTACAACCTAGTGCTTTTAATACTGTAAAAAGTGCTTTTAAGCAGTGCCCACACACACCTAGTGGGACGTTGCAGGAGTAGGAGCAGTCTTGTCGCAGGGCCCTTCATCTAGTAAATGTCACCCCTGTGCTTTCTTCTCCAAGAAGCTCTCAACTGCTGAAAAAAATTATGACGTAGGTAATAGAGAGTTGCTGGCCATTAAGTTGGCTTTTGAGGAATGGCGACAATGCAGCAGCACCCTGCAAATCAGATAAAGTACAACAATGCCATAGTCACAAAAATTATAGTGCTAATGCTACGCTAATTTATAAAGTGAGATGCTTGGCCAATGCATTTTGTACAAAACCATCTGAGCCCGTCTGACGTACGTCAAGGCGATCTCTGTTAGACGGGTCCTAACACTAAACACTACCTGTTATGCACCATAATGAGTGGGCTCGGCCTGCATGTTGGTACCTGCATCCCTTGTAATGGAGGCCATTATGGCACCAAAAATGGTAAAAGGCAGAGTGGATCCAGCATGCATGTGGATCCAACACTCCCTGAATTTTATGGCGGCTATTATGGCTCATAACAGGTAGTATTTAGTGTTAGGACCCGGTCCAGTGAAGAGAATGTGGGTTCAAGAGGCCGACGTTATGCTAGTCGCCTAATGAAAGCCTTTCACAGGGCCCATCCGGATAAGGTCGGTCCTGGGTGTACAGAGGTCCCCAGTAGAAGATGGGGTACTGTCACGGTCCCTCCAGTGGCGGAAGTTAGAAGATCTGAGAGACTGGCGGCACGTGAGTTTATCTGACAGCCTCTCGGTTTTCACTTGTTGCAATGTTGTTGTTGGTAATGACCACATCTCTTCTCTCAGGTGTAGCTTGTGGTCATTAAAGCTCCTCTATTTAGTCTGGACTGACACTTCGTACCATGTGGTTGATATTCTCTGCCTGGAGTTGGAAGAGGTAGTGTGTGGTCCTCATCTGAGTTCCTACTCATCCATTTTCTATTGAAGATAAGTGTACTTCTCTTGGTATTTTGTTGCTCCCATTTGCTCTTTGTTTACTAGGCCTCAGGGAGAATCTTGTTCGTTCATCTGGGAAGAAACCAGTAGTCTCAGACCCTGTCACTAATCCTAGGGATTTTCAAGGTTACTAGGGCCTAGGTTTTCGGTGTATGAATATTCCAACCTTCAGGGTCTATTCATACTGACAGGAGTCAGGGCTAGGTTTAGGGTTTCCTTAGGTGGTCACCAATTTTCTTTCCATAGCCTTGAGACTTGTTCCTGGTCATTTTCCTTCTGTTGTCATTCTGGTGTTCTTGCCCTCCCCCTACACTGTGACAGGTGGGCTACAAGACTTGTTTAGGTTGACAAGGGCTAAGGCTAGGTAAACCTTGTCCACACATTCCACCATAACCTGCTCTGTCCTGACGTGAGGCTGTCATGCCCTGTTATCTATAATATGATTGGTCAGTGTCCTATACCATAAACCTTTAATTGGCTTTGTGCTTGTGTCTTTGTGTATAAATTAACACTGAGAAAGGGGAAACCCGGACTCTATTGTACACCAACTCTGTGTGTGCTTCGTGTCCCCTGGCCGGTGAATTGCGTGAACCTCGACAACTTCATTCAACAGAAGTCAACTGAGAGTGAATGATCAGTGCACGGTGGAAGAGGAGAAGTGGCTCATAAGTGGCTCAATAAGATATATTACAGAGCTTCTTGTAGTCGCTTGTAATTTTGAGTAATGCAGAGTCTATTGAAACAACTGCATCCCTGTTAGCTACAGTATCTTGTATTATGAAATAAAGGAATGATGTAAGGACTATGTTATCTTTAGAAAAGCAGAAAATATAGTGTTCCCCAACCAGTGGCGCCTCAGGTTTTGGCAGCTGCAGATACTGTTGTGCACTAGTGACACCAAGGATCTCTGAACCATATAATTTCCAGTTGATACAAGCATAGGAGCCAGGGGCGTAGCTAAATGCTCATGGGCCCTGGTGCAAGAGTTCAGCTTGGGCCCCCTTCCCTCAGTACTTTGTGGCAAGGGGCAAGGAAGCACATAGCCTTCGTGCTGCTTGAGGTAAAAATTAAAACGGCACGGCACCCTGACCTAACCCCTTCCCTCCATCCAGAGGTGTAACTTGACCAGCATGCACTTTCTACAATACCAGTGTTTTCTTATGCGGCACAAGGGTCTTTGGGCCCCTCAGGCTCCTGGGCCCGGTAGCGACTGCTACCTCTGCACCCCCTATAGCTACGCCCCTGATAGGAGCCATGTTTCTGTCATTTAGCATCTGTATTAGAAGTTCTGCTCAAATGGTTAGAAAATTCTGATATGAGGAACTGATTCAGAAAGTCTGCTGGAAAATGGAATATCTTTTCATTATACAGAATACAATACTTGCTGAAGACAGAAAGTGCTTGTAAAAATAGCTATTGTGTCTCAGCTGTTACATGAGCCCCAAATATAAATTTGGTATATTAGAGTATTTAAAATACTAATACAAATAAGCCCATGCAAAGAATATTTCCTTACATTTTGCAGCCACATTTTTAAGTAATCATCTTCATGTTTATGTCATTAATTTATGTCTGTAGGGATGAAGCAGTCAGCACAACTGGTCCCAACTTAACAATAGTCATTTCAGCCCGCAGCTTCCGCTTAAACCACAGGTATGTAGTAATCATATTACATATATTTTATGAAATGTGGATTATGAGTCAAATTTCACTGAAGGTTTCTTAAGAATTAAATTAACTGTGTGTAACTCATCTGGTTGAAAGTTATAATTCTGGAAAATCTTACCAATTAATATCCACCCCAAGAAGAAATCAAAATTTCTTAACCCTTTAAAGGGGTTTTAACTTTTTTTTTTATTTGCACCCTGCCTGCTCTATCTGTTTAAAAATCTGTATTCACCTGCACCCCACTTCTCCATGGCCCCAAGGCTCTATTAACTGGACTTCTGTCCTCTGTCCTGTAAACTTGTGGACTGACTAGTGCACATGTATCACTGCAGCCAATGACTGGCCTCAGCAGTGACGGATCCCCAAGTGACATGTCGCTGCTAGGTCACCTGCATAACGGAAACGGGAAGGATCCGCTTTGCAGCCCATAGACTTCTATTATGACGAAAGGAATAATGGAATGCCTCTAAAGGCATTCCGTTATGCATTCCAATATAGAATTGCATTATGGTCCGTGGTAACGGAATCCATAACGCAATTCACCTTTTATCAGTAAACGAAGCGTGAACAAATTTTTAAATATGAAATTCGCTCATCTCTAATCATATCCATGTGAGGGCTTATTTTTTGAAGGACAAGCTGTATTTTTCAGTGGTATCTTTTATAAACTCTTTCTTTGGGAAAATGGGAAAAAAATAGCAATTATGCCATTGTTTAGCTCTGGTGATTTGTGTACCATTCACTGCTCAGCATACATATGTAGCAATAACCCTATCAACAATATAGGGATAAGTGTTTGATCACTGAGTATCTGACTGCTGAGGCCCTTAGTGATCATGAGAACTGTCCCATGAAAATGAACTGGTAGTGTGCCTGGGCTCAATTCACTTTTATGGGACTACAGTGAATGGAGCACAGGACGACAGGCGCACTGCAGCACCATTCTCATGGGGCAGTTCAGTAACACTTCTGTACCCTCATAATGGCTGGGAGTTCCATCAGTCGGACCCCCACCAAGCAAATACTTATCCCCTATCCTGTGGATATGGGATACGTGTTATTAGTGGCACAACCTCTTTAACCTGACACAAAAAATGTGTTAAATACACAGGTTCAGCTAATTTATGGATGCTGCCATACGTCAACTTTGAGAGTGGGAATTTGACATCAACTGCTGAATTTTTTGCGTTTCTGGGGCCAATGTCATGACAACTTGTGGGTCACATTGCAACTTCTGTTATGTTGCCAAGCTGCAATTCTACACAGCGATCTTTGGTCATGTGACACTTGTAGTGGACAAAGTCTCCGTGTAGACCCAGCCTAATTTGACTTTGAGTGACCGGTACTGGGACAAAAAAAAAACACTGGACCCACTGTGCCACTGGCCAGCTGTACCCTGGAGAGGTGTGACTAAGTAGGTCTTCACTAGAGCCTTTGATGGTGAGGATAGGCTTTGGCCTTGGGGTAGTCACCAGGTAACACTCTAGAGCAGTCCCCGAACCAGTGGCAGCTGACCTGGAGGTCAGAGATACCAGTGCAAATTACAGAGGGTAAAGACATGGTCAGGAAGTCCAGAGTCAGGGCAGGCAGTGATCAAGAAAAGTCTGTAATCGAAGTCCAAGGTCAGGGGCAGGTGGCAATCAAGCAAAGTCTATTTAATTGAGAAGCAGGGTATAGTACAGAGTAAGGCCTCATGCACACAGACTTTTTTTTCACGGTCCGCAAAAACGGGGTCCGTAGGTCCGTGATCCGTGACCATTTTTTCGTCCGTGGGTCTTCCTTGATTTTTGGAGGATCCACGGACATGAAAAAAAGTCGTTTTGGTGTCCGCCTGGCCGTGCGGAGCCAAACGGATCCGTCCTGAATTACAATGCAAGTCAATGGGGATGGATCCGTTTGACGTTGACACAATATGGTTTTCTCCAATCCGATGGTATATTTTAACTTGAAGCGTCCCCATCACCATGGGAACGCCTCTATGTTAGAATATACTGTCGGATATGAGTTAGATCGTGAAACCTCACTTCGTGAAAACTCAGATCCGACAGTATATTCTAACACAGAGGCGTTCCCATGGTGATGGGGACGCTTCTAGTTAGAATATACTACAAACTGTGTACATGAGTGCCCCCTGCTGCCTAGCAGCATCCGATCTCTTACAGGGGGCCGTGATCAGCACAATTAACCCCTCAGGTGCCGCACCTAAAGGGGTTAATTGTACTATCATATCCCCCTGTAAGAGATCAGGGCTGACCCCCCCCTCCCCAGTTTGAATAACATTGGTGGCCAGTGCGGCCCCCCCCCCCTTCATCCCTCTATTGTAATAATTCGTTGGTGGCACAGTGTGCGCCCCCCATCGGCCCCCCCTCCCGCTATAGCATTAACAACATTGGTGGCCAGTGTGCGGCCTCCCATCTCCCCCCCCCCCCCCGATCATTGGTGGCAGCGGGTTACTAGCAATAGTACAATAGTAAAAGATTCATACTTACCTGGGAGCTGCGATGTCTGTGTCCGGCCGGGAGCTCCTCCTACTGGTAAGTGGCAGTTCATTTAGCAATGCGCCGCACAGACCTGTCACTTACCAGTAGGTGGAGCTCCCGGCCGGACACGAACATCGCAGCAGCCAGCAGCAGGTAAGTATGAATCTTCTACTATTGTACTATTGCTAAGTAACCATGGCAACAGGACTGTAGTAGCGTCCTGGTTGCCATGGTTACCGATTGGAGCCCCAGCGATTAAACTGGGACTCTGATCGGAACTCCGCTGCCACCAATGATGGGGGGGGGGGGGGAGATGGGAGGCCGCACACTGGCCACCAATGTTGTTAATGCTATAGAGGGAGGGGGGGGCCGATGGGGGGCGCACACTGTGCCACCAACGAATTATTACAATAGAGGGAGGGAGGGGGGGAGCGCACACTGTGCCGCCAACGAATTATTACAATAGAGGGAGGGGGGGCCGCACTGGCCACCAATGATATTCAAACTGGGGAGGGGGGGTCTGCCCCCTGCTGCCTGGCAGCCCTGATCTATTACAGGGGGATATGATAGTACAATTAACCCCTTCAGGTGCCGCACCTGAAGGGGTTAATTGTGCTGATCACGGCCCCCTGTAAGAGATCGGGTGCTGCCAGGCAGCAGGGGGCAGTCTTGTCAACAGTTTGTAGTGTATTCTAACTAGAAGCGTCCCGAACACCATGGGAACGCTTCTGTGTTAGAATATACTGTCGGATCTGAGTTTTCACGAAGTGAAAACTTAGATCTGAAAAAGCTTTTATGCAGACGGATCTTTGGATCCGTCTGTATGAAAGTAACCTACGGCCACGGATCACGGACACGGATGCCAATCTTATGTGCATCCGTGTTCTTTCACGGACCCATTGACTTGAATGGGTCCGTGAACCGTTGGCCGTGAAAAAAATAGGACAGGTCATATTTTTTTCACGGCCAGGAAACAAGGATCACGGATGCGGCTGCAAAACGGTGCATTTTCCGATTTTTCCACGGACCCATTGAAAGTCAATGGGTCCGCGAAAAAAAACGGAAAACGGCACAACAGCCACGGGTGCACACAACGGTCGCGTGCATGAGGCCTAAAGCAGAAACTTCCAAATACCTTCACACAAGGAACTAGACTGGCTAGTGACCAAGATTGCTCAGGCACCTTCCTGAGACAGGAAGCACCTTTAAATACATCCTGCAACCCAGCCATAGGCTCAATGGTCTTCTTACAGCGTCTGGTCATAGTGCAAGTATGCGCACACTATGACCTGACACTATGCATCATAAGGTCACAGTGCAGTGTCTGATCTGAGGTCTGATGGGGGTCTGATTTAATGCTGATGGGGCTCTGATCTGAGGCTGATAGAGGCTGGGGGGGTCTGATGGGGGTCTTATCTGAGGCTGATAGAGGGTGGGGGTCTGATCTGAGGTCTGATGGAGCTTGGAGGTCTGATTTTGGGGTCTGATCTGAGGTCTGATGCCTCCTCTAAATCCTAGTTGCGTCTCATAGTCCAGTGCATCTTATAGTCCGAAAAATATGGTATATGCAGTACATGGAAGTGTTATGACCTTATAATTTATTACTTCTTTTGTTGTGGAGGCTTGGTAGTGATATTTGTAGCAATGACAAAATCTGACCAAGGTAGACACAGTATGGAGTTTGCATACTGACTATATGTCTTTCCTTACATCCCTTACAGCAACACAATGATGGGGATTTCTCTGCCCTGTAGACTTTTAGGACAGGTGGAACTTGCAATAAATTGTATATCTATAAAGATTGCACCTAAACTCTACCATCTTGTGATTTTTCTGTCCTGCCTCTAGTAGGTCAGGTGGACTAACCAGGGGCCCAAAGACCCTGGGAAGTTCCTCAAGCTTGATCCCCACAAGTAAAAATAACTATATTGCACAGTATACCCCCTCCCAGTCCTAGTGCTAAAGACTATATTTAGATGGACATTATATTCAGTGCTGCCAAAATACAGGAAAATGCAGCATTATATATATATTTCATACAGTGATGTCTTCTCTAATGTAAGAAGATGTTCTCAATCCTCATCTTCTCCATGGTAATCAGACAGCCATGATGACAACTTTCAACCACATCTTATCTGTGCAGAGTTTACCACACAAATTTTTGGGGTTCCTCACTTTTCTATCATCCTCCCCATCTGGTGCCCAACAATTTTATCCTGCTGCTACCCATATACCTACTGTGCTCACCAATGCCCACTTATACTATACTGCAAAAATAGCCATTCTATACATATAGTTCCCCCATAGAAATAGTGCCTTCTAAAGTCCCACCAATAGCAATTCTCTCCCAAAGTGCCCTCATTAGTAATAGTGCCCCTACATTACCCCCAATAGTGATAATGCTCCCTGAGAGTTCCCTATTAGTAGTAATTTCTGCCATGTGCCCACTAATAATGCCTCCACAGTACCCCCTGTAGTCACAATGCACCCATAGTACTCCCAGTAGTAACAACGTTGTTCGATAAGTCATCCCTATATAGCTGCCAATAGATATAAAGCCCCTCTATAGGTGCCACAGTAGTAATAATGCCCTTTATAGTGACCCCAGCAGTTAAAATGCCTCTTATAGCACATCAAGTAGTTACACTGTACCCCTGCAGTGCCCCAGAAGTTAGAATGCCCTCTGTAGTGCCATCAATAGTTATAATGACCCCTGTAGTGCCTCAAGTAGCTATGTGCCACCAGTAGTGTTCCTAGTAGTTATGATATTTATGATATGCACCATTAACCATAATATGTTCCCTAGTAATGGCCCCAAGCATGCCCTCTGTAACCCCCCTCCAAAAAGGCATATCTATCACATTCAACGACAGTGAACGCTCCCTAATCAACCAAGTTTGTTGCCTTGAGATAACATTTGGAGCTCCCAGTATTTAAAATGCCCCTTGAAGTGTCCTTGTAGTTATGGTGCTCTCAGCAACAGTGATGAAATAAATAAATAAATAATAAAAAAAAACTCAGCTCACTTCCTTCATCTGTGATGGAGGCCACAAACTACTTAGTCCTTCAGCTTGAGTTGCCTGCACCCTGATGCAGGCAGTCATGATGTCATAATCACACTGCCTGAGACCTAGCATTGGTAATCACCATGATGTCATGACATTGCGGCCTGCATTCTCTATGGCCTCATAGGCTTCAGGCCTAGTAGTCTATCAGAATGAGAAGCAGGGTTGTTTGCCATCAGGCTTCCATACTCTTACACAGTATTCAAATGTGAAGCACTAGGTCAGATATTTTGGCCAGAGCGGAATATTGATGGGCATTTTGGAAGGCCATGGGCCCCCCAGGAGCCTCCGGCCCCAGGCGGCCACCCAAAATGCCCTATTTTAATCTGCCCTTTGGACTAATAGACTGTCTAACTTATTTCCTTTGTAGGTGTTCCTAAAGTCAACAGTTACTTCTGCCAAAAGATAAATAGCTTCAGTGGTTATGGTTATTTCATGTTAAACAGTCTCATAGCAGTGAAATTGATGTTACTCTGACTGAATGTGTTATGTTCATTACTGTGGCCACCATCTTGCTTGTGGGCATGTTTGACACTATGCATATCTATGCTGAAACACCTTATGGTCTTGGTGGGTTTTTTACATTGATAGCCTCTTTTTGGCTACAGTTATTTTTTATTGTTATATATTGCTTCCACTCGTGGCCATGATTCAGAGATTACTAAATCTCTTCTGAATCAGGCTTCTCTCATCTCCATAATCCCTTAATGGGCCAAAAGAGATTTTCTCTTAATTTATGTTGTTGAGCCAGGACCAGTTTGGGTATTCTCCCTCAGGCATGACCTGGTGCCTCAAGGCATCCAGAAATTTTACAACTTCTGCAGCCTGAAAATAACTGTATAAAGTTTTACAGAGACTTCCTGAGATTCTCAAGGGTTCTCTGAGACTGTAATCCAATAAGTCATTCCTTTAGAACTTCTATAAATAAGATCTATTCCAGAGTAAAGTCAGTCTTCATAAGATAATGTGAAGACACAGATATCATTGACTCCTCCATCAGTGATTTCACTACTGGAATCTGGGACTCAGTCCATCTGCCATGCAAGTCCAAATTGCTGCTTTATCCAATTAATTTGGCATGAGATGTTCAGGACCATCTAGTGAAGAGATTTTCTAAAACTTTCTCCAGACTCAGGCCCAGAGTGGTTCAGCCTATATCTTCCTGTGGTTTTCTGTTGGTCCTAGTAAGGTTCCGTGATCCTCCCTTGGGGCCAGGAAAGAAGGAAGGAACCCTCTCTTAGGCTTCTCTTCTTTTCTTAGAAGGCTTCCTTCCTGTTTGCAATAACTCCAGCCGAGAGAGGTGGCAAATTACGAGTACTTGGGTCATCAGACCTGTATATAGTGTCCCTTGTGGACAAGGGGATTCTGAGGTTCCTGCCACCTTTTAAATCAAAAGTTCCATCTGTCACTGATATCAACCAGGTGATGAGTATTCTAGTACTTGTTCAAGACGATTTTGTCCATGACAATAATCATTGGTCTTCCCTAGTATCTTGGTGCTTACAGAATGTCTACATTCAGCAAAGAAGAGAACCTTCTAGACTTTTTTTCTGGACCTAATGAAGGATCTCAAGGACTCTAAGGTCTCCATCTTCTGATGGATAAGACAGTTGGTTCTGGAGTCAATTCAACAACTTGACTAGATCCTGCTCTCTTTTTAACAGCACACTCCATCAGATCACTGTCTAGTATTAGAGCTGAGCTCTTAACTAAATAAGTAATACGTAACAGATCTTTGGGGGGGAGACTTCCTTTTGGATGTCTTTCTTAAGATCTGTGCTTGTGGTCCTTTCCTAGGGGATCTACTTGCAAAATCCTCATCATTGTGATGCTGCAAGGGACTTAAGGGAAGTTTACAATCTGTTTTCCCTAGTCCTTCCAGCACAAAGCTCCCTCTCTACTTCTAGACAGTCTGTAAATAAAAATTAACACAAGGGAATTTAGGAGCAGAATTTATAGGGTTACCATTCATTAAAAGATACATCTGTCCTATCAGCCGACAGGGCAGTAAAATCCTCATCATTGTGCTGCTGTTGAGACTAAAGAAAAATAGATTTAAATTACAAATAGTAAAATTCCAAGTGAGAATATTTTAGGCAAGGGACAATAAAGAGTGCTGTCAAATTTCCCTGCCGGAATCCTTCAATAAAGTGAATTGGTACCCAGTAAAAACAGACCGCACGTGGACACCATCCATGTGCGGTCATTTAAAAACATGTCCGTGTTCCCTGTGCAGAACAGTCTAAAAATGGCCTTAGGCAGCTACAAATTCTATTAGGTTTTAAAGAGGACCCAAGAGCTCTTCTAACATACAGTATCTTTTTTAACCAATAGTTCTATTCATGAAATAAAAGTGGTAGAGCAATTGTGCATTGTGCCATTTCTCTATTATTCCTCTTGGAAATTTGTGGATAAATTGACAAATGGGCTTTACTATTCTTCCTGTCAATGTAGCAAGTTCTTGTACTGTCTGAGAAGAGCACTGATGGGACAGTGGTAGACAGTGTAGGAGCATACTCTATTGACAAGAAAAATGGTAACCATCACTTGACGATTCAGACATACATTTTCAGGGGTAATACCGAGGAGCGACACAATGTTGTAGCAACAGTTCTAGCAAAAGATGCTCCAGACTTGGATTTTTTAATGAGAGATGCAAGTATTTACTAAACGCACATGTCAGAAGACCTGAGAGGATGATTTTAAAAGGACTCTTTAAGAGAGAAGTACACTATTTCATAAGAATGAATTCACCCAAACACAGCCGCTGCCAGTTTTGGTAATAAATTTTGAATAAACAAGATTAAATGAAATATTTTAGTAACAACAACAGACCTCTTGGATGACATGAATTATTGCATATGAGGAAACTGCATCATAGACTTACGTATATTTATGTAATCTGGAATAAGAAGGCACAAATATGACATAGATACTTCCTGGTAGTTTTGCACAAAGACATCAAGGTCTCCCTCGCAGTGACAAGTAAACTCTGGAATAGTATGTTCATGCTCTTGTTCTTGGCAGAAGTGAGGGATTTTCTACAAAGGACATAAATTACAACCATGAATGTAGATAAAGGAAATGATACAGATCTTGTTCTTGAGAGCAGAAGTGGGAGCTGTTCTGCGTCATTTCATTACATTAAATCCATGTTTGTAGACACCGGGATATTTTACTATACTGCAAAATGTCACAATAAAAACATGAAGCTCCAAAGTTCATACTTCATAGATTAGCTCACACATAGCGACTTAATAACAAAATATTCATGTGTCCTGTACCTTGAGGAACAAGAAAAAACTGTTTATTTCAGATGTCTTAGGCTGGGTTTATATAACCATTTTATTTTCTGTTCTTCTAATCCTCCAGAAGAACAGTAAAATGAAAAAAAATTGATCTTGTGTTTTAAAGGGAACCCGTCATCAACTTTATGCTGACCTCACTGAGGGCAGTATAAAGTAGTGACAGAAATGCTGATTTCAGCGGTGTGTCACTCATGAGGTAAAAGTAAGTGGTTGCCGAGAACCAGCATCATAATCATTGCAGCCCAGGCCTGGAAAATAGTCAAATCTACCTGAGAAGAGTCCAGGTTATTCCTAATCTCCTGCTCTCTCACCCATCTGCTGATGATTGGCAGTTCTCTCCTAGAGAGAAAGAGAGAAAACTAGGTAGAAGACTGTCAGTCATCAGCAGGTGGGCAGGAGAGCAGGAATTCATGAATAACCAGGACTCTTCTCAGGTGGCCGGGACTTTTCCAGGCCCAGTCTGCAATGATTGTGATGTTGGTTCTCGGCAACCACTTACTTTTAACTTATAAATGACAGACCGCTGAAATCATCTCACCTGTCTGCTTTATTCTACCGTTAGTAAGGACTGCATAAAGCTGATAACAGGTTCCCTTTAAGTATGCAGCAGGACTTTTTTCCGTCTAAAAAAAAACTGATCTCAGACGAAAATGGGTAAAACAGATGCAAAATGTGCAGGATCCGTTTTTTTTTTTCTGTTCTGATGAATTAGAAGAATGGAGAATTAAACGGTGATGTGAACCCAGCCTTAACCCTCATTCACACAGTCAGTGTTCGGTCAGTGATTTCCATCAGTGATTGTGAGCCAAATCCAGGACTGGAGCCTCCACAGACATAAGGTATAAGGGAAAGATCTTAAATCAGAGAAAAAAAAACTCAGATACGGAACAACGGATCCGTAAAAAACAGACTGCAAAACAACGGTCGCGTGCATGAGCCCTTAGGATATGTTGTGTGTGTGCGCTGACTCCCTGAATGCTCACTGATTAGAAATCAGAAGAGTCAATAAAATAATTTTCCAGTTGCAGCATATAGGAATCTTCAAATAGATATCGTGTATAAATTTGTCTCGGTGATATGATAATCACACAAGTATGTGATGCACATCTAATGCCTTTTTCACATGTCAGTGTTCGGTCAGTAATTTCTATCAGTTATTGTGAGCCAAAACCAGGTGCGGCTCTAAACACAGAACAGGAGCAGATCATTCCCTTATACCTTATGCCTGTGGAGGCTCCAGTCCTGGATTTGGCTCACACTCACTGATGGAAATCACTGACCGAAAACTGACTGTGTGAATGAGGGTTAAGGCTGGGTTCACATCACCGTTTAATTTTCCATTCTTCTAATTCATCAGAATAAAAAAAAAAAAAGTCCTCTTCCGTTCCGTTATTCCACAAAACATATCTGTATGGTTTCCGTATGCGATCCGTTTTTTGCTGATCGGAAATGGAAACAGTAACTTATTAATCACCAAACAGATGAGCAATATGGGCTGGGCATAGCATTTCTACAGTATGGGTCCGCAAAATACGAGATGACATACGGCTGTGTTCCGTGTGCGTTCCATATTTTTTGCGGACCCATTGACTTGAATGGGGCCTCGAACCGTGATTTGCACACAATAATAGGACATGCACTACTTTTTTGCGGAATGGAAATACGGAAACCGAATGCAAGCGGAGTACCTTCCGTTGTTTTTGCGGACCTATTGAAGTGAATGTTTCCGCATAGCGTCCGCAAAAAAAACGGAACGGAAGTGGAAAGAAAATACGTTTGTGTGCATGAGCCCTAATAGAAAGTGCAGGAAAAAGTGAGTATATGTGTCACAGTTCACTCACTGGTCACAGTCACTGGTTGCCGTGCATGCGCTCTTGCGTACTGGCTGCAGGCTTTCCCTGTGTATGCTGGTTGCTTACAGCTGTGAGCTGGATGCAGCCTTCTAGCTTGAGAACTGTGGCCTGTGAATGTGTACTCCCCTGTCTGCATCACAGCGTGGTTCCTGACACTGTTGCCGTGCAGGCTGGCTGCATGCACTCTCGCGTACTGGCTCTCCTGTGAATGAAGAAAAATTAGGAAAAATAATAGAAAACAGAACACAATTATTCGTCAACCAATATTAACCGGACAGAATAATATCGAAAAGACGGACCCCCAAGAAGTCGTAATAATCACCAAAAAATGAAACGGACTTTCGTATATATGAAAATCCAAAAAACTTTATTGTAAATATATATGAACAATACATACATGTATAATAAAAGAGGCAGCACGAGGCGGGACACACAGATGAGGAGCAGGACCCAAGGAGAGGACGGGAGATCAGTGCACGAAATAACAGGGAAAAAGAATGCTAGCTAAAAGAGCATACCTCAAAACCTCATAGCAGCAACGCCCCAAACAAAATGCAAAAGAGGCGATTATAGAGATTGAGGTTAAGATGAAAAGGAACAAAATTAGACATACCCTGAGTGGTGCAAAGATCTCTCGGCCGACTCCTGACCCAAAGCCGTTTTGCCAGTAGACCTGGCTTCTTCTGGGATATGGATCCTGACCCAAAGCCGTTTTGCCAGTAGACCTGGCTTCTTCTGGGGATATGGAAACATATAAAAACATCTCCCCTATATATAGTGCCCACACAGGTGTGTGGAAGATAATTAAGATTGCAGGACCTGAATGATGTCAGTACCAATGGAGTTGGAGCCCCAGTACTTGAGAGCCAATCAGTGGAGGCAAAAGCACCTAATGGGGGCGGGACTGGGCTGACAGAGCAATCATTAGCTAGCATTCTTTTTCCCTGTTATTTCGTGCATTGATCTCCCGGCCTCTCCTTGGGTCCTGCTCCTCATCTGTGTGTCCCGCCTTGTGCTGCCTCTTTTATTATACATGTATGTATTGTTCATATATATTTACAATAAAGTCTTTTGGATTTTCATATATACGAAAGTCGGTTTCATTTTTTGGTGATTAGAACACAATTATTGGAAGAAAAAGAAAGGGTTAAGGAAGAAGGAAAGATGACCCTCTGTTTCAGCACTAGATACTCTAGAGATCACTGGTGGGTGAAAAAAACCCCCACTAAGGCCTCTTTCAGACGGGCGTTGCGGGAAAATGTGCGGGTGCGTTGCGAGAACGCGCGCGATTTTTCCGCGCGAGTGCAAAACATTGTAATTCGTTTTGCACTCGCGTGAGAAATATCGCGCATGTTTGGTACCCAAACCTGAACTTCTTCACAGAAGTTCGGGCTTGGGCTCGGGGTTGTGTAGATTGTATTATTTTCCCTTCTAACATGGTTATAAGGGAAAATAATAGCATTCTGAATACAGAATGCATAGTAAAATAGGGCTGGAGGGGTTAAAAAAATAAAAATAAAAATTTAACTCACCTTAGTCCACTTGATCGCGCAGCCCGGCATCTCCTTCTGTCTCCTTTGCTGAACAGGACCTGTGGTGAGCATTCATTGCAGGAACAGGACCTGTGGTGACGTCACTCCGGTCATCACATGATCCATCACATGATCCATCACCATAGTAAAAGATCATGTGATGGATCATGTGTGACATCACCACAGGTCCTGTTCAGCAAAGGAGACAGAAGGAGATGCCAGGCTGCGCGATCAAGTGGACTAAGGTGAGTTAAATTTTTATTTTTATTTTTTTAACCCCTCCAGCCCTATTTTACTATGCATTCTGTATTCAGAATGCTATTATTTTCCCTTATAACCATGTTATAAGGGGAATTAATAATGATCGGGTCTCCATCCCGATCGTCTCCTAGCAACCGTGCGTGAAAATCGCACCGCATCCGCACTTGCTTGCAATTTTCACGCAACCCAATTCACTTCTATGGGGCCTGCGTTGCGTGAAAAACGGAGAATATAGAGCATGCTGCGATTTTCACGCAACGCACAAGTGATGCGTGAAAATCACCGCTCATGTTAACAGCCCCATAGAAATGAATGGGTCGGTATTCAGTGCGGGTGCAATGCGTTCAACTTACGCATCGCATCCGCGCCTAAGGCCCCTTTCACACGAGCGTGACAGATTAGGTCCGGATGCGTTCAGGGTGCGTTCAGTGAAACTCGCACCATTTTGCAAGCAAGTTCAGTCAGTTTTGTCTGCGATTGCGTTCAGTTGTTCAGTTTTTTCCGCGCGGGTGCAATGCGTTTTGATGCGTTTTTCACGCGAGTGATAAAAAACTGAAGGTTTACAAACAACATCTCTTAGGCCCCTTTCACACGGGCGAGTATTCCGCGCGGATGCGATGCGTGAGGTGAACGCATTGCACCCGCACTGAATACCGACCCATTCATTTCAATGGGGCTGTGCACATGATCACATGATCTTTTACCATGGTGATGGATCATGTGATGACCGGAGTGACGTCACCAAAGGTCAAAGGTTCAGCAAAGGAGACAGAAGGAGATGCCGGGTTACGCGATCAAGTGGACTAAGGTGAGTTAAATAATTTTTTATTTTTTTAACCCCTCCAGCGCTAGTTTACTATGCAGTCTGTATTCAGAATGCTATTATTTTCCCTTATAACTATGTTATAAGGGGAAATAATACAATACAATCTACAGAACACCGTTCCCAAACCCGAACTTCTGTGAAGAAGTTCGGGTTTGGGTACCAAACATGCGCGATTTTTCTCACGCGAGTGCAAAACGCATTACAATGTTTTGCACTCGCGCGGAAAAATCGCGGGTGTTACCGGAACGCACCCGCACATTTTCCCGCAATGCCCGTGTGAACCCAGCCTTAGGCTCCTTTCACACGGGCGAGTATTCCCGCGCGGATGCCATGCGTGAGTTGAACGCATTGCACCCGCACTGAATATCGACCCATTCATTTCTATGGGGCTGTTCACATGAGCGGTGATTTTCACGCATCACTTGTGTGTTGCATGAAAATCGCAGCATGCTCTATATTCTGCGTTTTTGACGTAACACAGGCCCCATAGGAGTGAATGGGGTTGTGTGAAAATCGCAAGCATCCGCAAGAAAGTGCGGATGCGGTGCGATTTTCACGCACAGTTGCTAGGAGACGATAACATGGTTATAAGGGAAAATAATAGCATTCTGAATACAGAATGCAAAGTAAAATAGCGCTGGAGGGGTTAAAATAAATAAATAAATAATTTAACTCACCTTAATCCACTTGATCGCGGAAGACGGCATCTCCTTCTGTCTCCTTTGCTGAACAGGACCTGTGGTGAGCATTCATTACTAGGGATGAACAAACCCGAACTGTATAGTTCGGGTTCGTACCGAATTTTGGGGTGTCCGTGACACGGACCCGAACCCGAACATTTTCGTAAAAGTCCGGGTTCGGGTTCGGTGTTCGGCGCTTTCTTGGCGCTTTTTGAAAGGCTGCAAAGCAGCCAATCAACAAGCGTCATACTACTTGGCCCAAAAGGCCATCACAGCCATGCCTACTATTGGCATGGCTGTGATTGGCCAGTGCACCATGTGACCCAGCCTCTATTTAAGCTGGAGTCACGTAGCGCCGCACGTCACTCTGCTATGATCAGTATAGGGAGAGGTTGCAGCTGCGACGTTAGGGCGAGATTAGGCAGATTAACTCCTCCAAAAGACTTCATTCTGTGATCGATCTGCAGCTGTGGATCATTGAAGTGCTATTATTGACTTGCTCACTTTTTTGAGGCTGCCCAGAGCGTTTTTAGATCACTTTTTTTCTCGGGTGATCGGCGGCCATTTTGTGACTTGTGGTGCGCCAGCACGAGCTATCACCAAGTGTATTTAACCATCGATAGTGTGGTTATTTTGTGCTATATCCTACATCAGCTGCAGGCTGAGCCTGTGTCACCGAAGTGCATTTAACCATCAACAGTCTGGTTATTTTTTGGCCATATACTACATCAGCTGCAGGCTGAGCCTGTTTCACCCAAGTGCATTTAACCATCAACAGTCTGATTATTTTTTGGCCATATACTACATCAGCTGCAGGCTGAGTATGTGTCACCGAAGTGCATTTAACCATCAACAGTCTGGTTATTTTTTGGCCATATATTACATCAGGGGCAAGTTGAGCCTGTCACCCAGCGCCTAAAAAATAGACCTGACATTTCTATTCAACCAAATCTGCACAGTTTTAGCTGGTCAAGTTATTTGTATTGACCGTAAAAGCACACTTTTTTTTTCTGGGTTGAAAAAGCATTCCCAAATTTGCCATTCTCAAAATAACTAGTTTCTGGTATTTGAGGCTAACTTGAAATCTATCCCAAAAAGAAAATCTTACATTGAAAGTATTGATAGTGTCATTCAGAAAAACCTAAGACACACGCTAGCGTGCTGATAGAAGTGTGATTCTGTGATTAAACCTATACCTGTCAAACAGCGCAAAAAAAAAACAGGTCTCACATCTCTATTCAACCAAATCTGCACTGTTTTAGCTGGTCAAGTTATTTGTAGTGACCGTAAAAGCACACTTTTTGTTCTGGGTTGAAAAAGCATTCCCAAATTTGCCATTCTCAAAATAACTAGTTTCTGGTATTTGAGGCCTACTTGAAATCTATCCCAAAAAGAAAATCTTACATTAAAGGTATTGATAGTGTCATTCAGAAAAACCTAAGACACACGCTAGCGTGCTGATAGAAGTGTGATTCTGTGATTAAACCTATACCTGTCACACAGCGCAAAAAAAACAGGTCTCACATCTCTATTCAACCAAATCTGCACTGTTTTAGCTGGTCAAGTTTTTTGTAGTGACCGTAAAAGCAGACTTTTTGTTCTGGGTTGAAAAAGCATTCCCAAATTTGCCATTCTCAAAATAACTAGTTTCTGGTATTTGAGGCCTACTTGAAATCTATCCCAAAAAGAAAATCTTACATTGAAGGTATTGATAGTGTCATTCAGAAAAACCTAAGACACACGCTAGCGTGCTGATAGAAGTGTGATTCTGTGATTAAACCTATACCTGTCACACAGCGCAAAAAAAAAACAGGTCTCACATCTCTATTCAACCAAATCTGCACTGTTTTAGCTGGTCAAGTTATTTGTAGTGACCGTAAAAGCAGACTTTTTGTTCTGGGTTGAAAAAGCATTCCCAAATTTGCCATTCTCAAAATAACTAGTTTCTGGTATTTGAGGCCTACTTGAAATCTATCCTAAAAAGAAAATCTTACATTGAAGGTATTGATAGTGTCATTCAGAAAAACCTAAGACACACGCTAGCGTGCTGATAGAAGTGTGATTCTGTGATTAAACCTATACCTGTCACACAGCGCAAAAAAAACAGGTCTCACATCTCCATTCAACCAAATCTGCACTGTTTTAGCTGGTCAAGTTATTTGTAGTGACCCTAAAAGCAGACTTTTTGTTCTGGGTTGAAAAAGCATTCCCAAATTTGCCATTCTCAAAATAACTAGTTTCTGGTATTTGAGGCCTACTTGAAATCTATCCCAAAAAGAAAATCTTACATTGAAGGTATTGATAGTGTCATTCAGAAAAACCTAAGACACACGCTAGCGTGCTGATAGAAGTGTGATTCTGTGATTAAACCTATACCTGTCACACAGCGCAAAAAAAAACCAGGTCTCACATCTCTATTCAACCAAATCTGCACTGTTTTAGCTGGTCAAGTTATTTGTAGTGACCGTAAAAGCACACTTTTTGTTCTGGGTTGAAAAAGCATTCCCAAATTTGCCATTCTCAAAATAACTAGTTTCTGGTATTTGAGGCCTACTTGAAATCTATCCCAAAAAGAAAATCTTACATTGAAGGTATTGATAGTGTCATTCAGAAAAACCTAAGACACACGCTAGCGTGCTGATAGAAGTGTGATTCTGTGATTAAACCTATACCTGTCACACAGCGCAAAAAAAAACAGGTCTCACATCTCTATTCAACCAAATCTGCACTGTTTTAGCTGGTCAAGTTATTTGTAGTGACCGTAAAAGCACACTTTTTGTTCTGGGTTGAAGAAGCATTCCCAAATTTGCCATTCTCAAAATAACTAGTTTCTGGTATTTGAGGCCTACTTGAAATCTATCCCAAAAAGAAAATCTTAAATTGAAGGTATTGATAGTGTCATTCAGAAAAACCTAAGACACACGCTAGCGTGCTGATAGAAGTGTGATTCTGTGATTAAACCTATACCTGTCACACAGCGCAAAAAAAAAAACAGGTCTCACATCTCTATTCAACCAAATCTGCACTGTTTTAGCTGGTCAAGTTATTTGTAGTGACCGTAAAAGCAGACTTTTTGTTCTGGGTTGAAAAAAAGCATTCCCAAATTTGCCATTCTCAAAATAACTAGTTTCTGGTATTTGAGGCCTACTTGAAATCTATCCCAAAAAGAAAATCTTACATTGAAGGTATTGATAGTGTCATTCAGAAAAACCTAAGACACACGCTAGCGTGCTGATAGAAGTGTGATTCTGTGATTAAACCTATACCTGTCACACAGCGCAAAAAAAAACAGGTCTCACATCTCTATTCAACCAAATCTGCACTGTTTTAGCTGGTCAAGTTATTTGTAGTGACCGTAAAAGCAGACTTTTTGTTCTGGGTTGAAAAAGCATTCCCAAATTTGCCATTCTCAAAATAACTAGTTTCTGGTATTTGAGGCCTACTTGAAATCTATCCCAAAAAGAAAATCTTACATTGAAGGTATTGATAGTGTCATTCAGAAAAACCTAAGACACACGCTAGCGTGCTGATAGAAGTGTGATTCTGTGATTAAACCTATACCGGTCACACAGCGCAAAAAAAAACAGGTCTCACATCTCCATTCAACCAAATCTGCACTGTTTTAGCTGGTCAAGTTATTTGTAGTGACCGTAAAAGCACACTTTTTGTTCTGGGTTGAAAAAGCATTCCCAAATTTGCCATTCTCAAAATAACTAGTTTCTGGTATTTGAGGCCTACTTGAAATCTATCCCAAAAAGAAAATCTTACATTGAAGGTATTGATAGTGTCATTCAGAAAAACCTAAGACACACGCTAGCGTGCTGATAGAAGTGTGATTCTGTGATTAAACCTATACCTGTCACACAGCGCAAAAAAAAACAGGTCTCACATCTCTATTCAACCAAATCTGCACTGTTTAAGCTGGTCAAGTTATTTGTAGTCACCGTAAAAGCAGACTTTTTGTTCTGGGTTAAAAAAAGCATTCCCGAATTTGCCATTCTCAAAATAACTAGTTTCTGGTATTTGAGGCCTACTTGAAATCTATCCCAAAAAGAAAATCTTACATTGAAGGTATTGATAGTGTCATTCAGAAAAACCTAAAATCTAAGACACACGCTAGCGTGCTGATAGAAGTGTGATTCTGTGATTAAACCTATACCTGTCACACAGCGCAAAAAAAAACAGGTCTCACATCTCTATTCAACCAAATCTGCACTGTTTTAGCTGGTCAAGTTATTTGTAGTGACCGTAAAAGCACACTTTTTGTTCTGGGTTGAAAAAGCATTCCCAAATTTGCCATTCTCAAAATAACTAGTTTCTGGTATTTGAGGCCTACTTGAAATCTATCCCAAAAAGAAAATCTTACATTGAAGGTATTGATAGTGTCATTCAGAAAAACCTAAGACACACGCTAGCGTGCTGATAGAAGTGCGATTCTGTGATTAAACCTATACCTGTCACACAGCGCAAAAAAAAACAGGTCTCACATCTCTATTCAACCAAATCTGCACTGTTTTAGCTGGTCAAGTTATTTGTAGTGACCGTAAAAGCAGACTTTTTGTTCTGGGTTGAAAAAGCATTCCCAAATTTGCCATTCTCAAAATAACTAGTTTCTGGTATTTGAGGCCTACTTGAAATCTATCCCAAAAAGAAAATCTTACATTGAAGGTATTGATAGTGTCATTCAGAAAAACCTAAGACACACGCTAGCGTGCTGATAGAAGTGTGATTCTGTGATTAAACCTATACCTGTCACACAGCGCAAAAAAAAAAACAGGTCTCACATCTCTATTCAACCAAATCTGCACTGTTTTAGCTGGTCAAGTTATTTGTAGTGACCGTAAAAGCAGACTTTTTGTTCTGGGTTGAAAAAAAGCATTCCCAAATTTGCCATTCTCAAAATAACTAGTTTCTGGTATTTGAGGCCTACTTGAAATCTATCCCAAAAAGAAAATCTTACATTGAAGGTATTGATAGTGTCATTCAGAAAAACCTAAGACACACGCTAGCGTGCTGATAGAAGTGTGATTCTGTGATTAAACCTATACCTGTCACACAGCGCAAAAAAAAACAGGTCTCACATCTCTATTCAACCAAATCTGCACTGTTTTAGCTGGTCAAGTTATTTGTAGTGACCGTAAAAGCACACTTTTTGTTCTGGGTTGAAAAAGCATTCCCAAATTTGCCATTCTCAAAATAACTAGTTTCTGGTATTTGAGGCCTACTTGAAATCTATCCCAAAAAGAAAATCTTACATTGAAGGTATTGATAGTGTCATTCAGAAAAACCTAAGACACACGCTAGCGTGCTGATAGAAGTGTGATTCTGTGATTAAACCTATACCTGTCACACAGCGCAAAAAAAAAAACAGGTCTCACATCTCTATTCAACCAAATCTGCACTGTTTTAGCTGGTCAAGTTATTTGTAGTGACCGTAAAAGCAGACTTTTTGTTCTGGGTTGAAAAAGCATTCCCAAATTTGCCATTCTCAAAATAACTAGTTTCTGGTATTTGAGGCCTACTTGAAATCTATCCCAAAAAGAAAATCTTACATTGAAGGTATTGATAGTGTCATTCAGAAAAACCTAAGACACACGCTAGCGTGCTGATAGAAGTGTGATTCTGTGATTAAACCTATACCTGTCACACAGCGCAAAAAAAAACAGGTCTCACATCTCTATTCAACCAAATCTGCACTGTTTAAGCTGGTCAAGTTATTTGTAGTCACCGTAAAAGCAGACTTTTTGTTCTGGGTTGAAAAAGCATTCCCAAATTTGCCATTCTCAAAATAACTAGTTTCTGGTATTTGAGGCCTACTTGAAATCTATCCCAAAAAGAAAATCTTACATTGAAGGTATTGATAGTGTCATTCAGAAAAACCTAAGACACACGCTAGCGTGCTGATAGAAGTGTGATTCTGTGATTAAACCTATACCTGTCACACAGCGCAAAAAAAAACAGGTCTCACATCTCTATTCAACCAAATCTGCACTGTTTAAGCTGGTCAAGTTATTTGTAGTCACCGTAAAAGCAGACTTTTTGTTCTGGGTTGAAAAAGCATTCCCAAATTTGCCATTCTCAAAATAACTAGTTTCTGGTATTTGAGGCCTACTTGAAATCTATCCCAAAAAGAAAATCTTACATTGAAGGTATTGATAGTGTCATTCAGAAAAACCTAAGACACACGCTAGCGTGCTGATAGAAGTGTGATTCTGTGATTAAACCTATACCTGTCACACAGCGCAAAAAAAAACAGGTCTCACATCTCTATTCAACCAAATCTGCACTGTTTTAGCTGGTCAAGTTATTTGTAGTGACCGTAAAAGCAGACTTTTTGTTCTGGGTTGAAAAAGCATTCCCAAATTTGCCATTCTCAAAATAACTAGTTTCTGGTATTTGAGGCCTACTTGAAATCTATCCCAAAAAGAAAATCTTACATTGAAGGTATTGATAGTGTCATTCAGAAAAACCTAAGACACACGCTAGCGTGCTGATAGAAGTGTGATTCTGTTTTTAAACCTATACCTGTCACACAGCGCAAAAAAAAACCAGGTCTCACATCTCTATTCAACCAAATCTGCACTGTTTTAGCTGGTCAAGTTATTTGTAGTGACCGTAAAAGCACACTTTTTGTTCTGGGTTGAAAAAGCATTCCCAAATTTGCCATTCTCAAAATAACTAGTTTCTGGTATTTGAGGCCTACTTGAAATCTATCCCAAAAAGAAAATCTTACATTGAAGGTATTGATAGTGTCATTCAGAAAAACCTAAGACACACGCTAGCGTGCTGATAGAAGTGTGATTCTGTGATTAAACCTATACCTGTCACACAGCGCAAAAAAAAACAGGTCTCACATCTCTATTCAACCAAATCTGCACTGTTTTAGCTGGTCAAGTTATTTGTAGTGACCGTAAAAGCAGACTTTTTGTTCTGGGTTGAAAAAAAGCATTCCCAAATTTGCTATTCTCAAAATAACTAGTTTCTGGTATTTGAGGCCTACTTGAAATCTATCCCAAAAAGAAAATCTTACATTGAAGGTATTGATAGTGTCATTCAGAAAAACCTAAGACACACGCTAGCGTGCTGATAGAAGTGTGATTCTGTGATTAAACCTATACCTGTCACACAGCGCAAAAAAACAGGTCTCACATCTCCATTCAACCAAATCTGCACTGTTTTAGCTGGTCAAGTTATTTGTAGTGACCGTAAAAGCAGACTTTTTGTTCTGGGTTGAAAAAGCATTCCCAAATTTGCCATTCTCAAAATAACTAGTTTCTGGTATTTGAGGCCTACTTGAAATCTATCCCAAAAAGAAAATCTTACATTGAAGGTATTGATAGTGTCATTCAGAAAAACCTAAGACACACGCTAGCGTGCTGATAGAAGTGTGATTCTGTGATTAAACCTATACCTGTCACACAGCGCAAAAAAAAAAACAGGTCTCACATCTCTATTCAACCAAATCTGCACTGTTTTAGCTGGTCAAGTTATTTGTAGTGACCGTAAAAGCACACTTTTTGTTCTGGGTTGAAGAAGCATTCCCAAATTTGCCATTCTCAAAATAACTAGTTTCTGGTATTTGAGGCCTACTTGAAATCTATCCCAAAAAGAAAATCTTACATTGAAGGTATTGATAGTGTCATTCAGAAAAACCTAAGACACACGCACGCGTGCTGATAGAAGTGTGATTCTGTGATTAAACCTATACCTGTCACGGCTGAGGATGGGGGAAATCCTCAGCCGTGTGGAGCCCGATGATGTTTAGGTTGCTTGGCCATGTAGACAGGATTAGGGAGCAGGTCACCTCCTAAGGCATCCCTAACCTGACCCTAGCTCCTAGTTACATGGGCCAACCTTGATGGTAGGAGGGCCCATGCTCCGGAACCTAAAAGTCCCTGCTGGCCCTCAAGATGACCCTCACCTAGGAGCTGAGTAAGACAAGCCCACTCCTCCTAGACACGGAGGAGCAGGAGTCTCAACGGCCAAGCTGCAGGAAAAGGGGAGACATAAACAGCTCTATGGATATGGCAGGTGAACTAGAGTTCCACCTACCTGCCACAGCCTTGCTGACTGGATCCCTGTGTTAGCAGGGTGCAGATCATAAACGCATCCCCACACAGGGACCCAGATCCATAGCTGCACAAAGGGAGACATATAAAACATCACACAGACATCACACATAACTGGAAATAACTTAAGCACAATATGGTTATGACATTAAGGTTTATGACCACAGGGGTGGCTCTTACTGGCAGGTAAGAAATACATGAGGCTGCTCTCAGCTAAGCATGGCTGAAGCAACCTGCAGGCCTACAAAAGCAATGAGGCTTTATAGGCCAAGAAGCCACACCCCACAGTCGGACACACCCAGTGATCACACACACTAGGAAGGGGATTAACCCTTCCAAAACCAGGGAAGGGAAAACACCACTTAAAGGGGACGTGCACACAATAACATAAAACACAAGTGCACACATACACACCTCACACAAAACCGCATGCGCAGCGTAGCGAGCTGCATGGCACAGCTCAGCCTGCTACGCTGCCACATACATACTGTTGCCAGCGGCAAACACAGGTGAGGCCAATACCACAGCCCTCACCTGTGATTGAACACCAATGAAAACCGCTGACAACCGCATGCGGTTCAGGAGTCACGGTCATAGCCATGGCCGTGACAATACCTGTCACACAGCGCAAAAAAAAACAGGTCTCACATCTCTATTCAACCAAATCTGCACTGTTTTAGCTGGTCAAGTTATTTGTAGTGACTGTAAAAGCACACTTTTTTTTCTGGGTTGAAAAAGCATTCCCAAATTTGCCATTCTCAAAATTGTGGTGAACGGGAACAATGAGGAAAACATCTAATAAGGGACGCGGACGTGGACATGGTCGTGGTGGTGTTAGTGGACCCTCTGGTGCTGGGAGAGGACGTGGCCGTTCTGCCACAGCCACACGTCCTAGTGAACCAACTACCTCAGGTCCCAGTAGCCAGCAGAATTTACAGCGATATTTGGTGGGGCCAATGCCGTTCTAAGGATGGTAAGGCCTGAGCAGGTACAGGCATTAGTCAATTGGGTGGCCGACAGTGGATCCAGCACGTTCACATCATCTCCCACCCAGTCTTCTGCAGAAAGCGCACAGATGGCGCATGAAAACCAAGCCCATCGGTCTGTCACATCACCCCCATGCATATCAGGGAAACTGTCTGAGCCTCAAGTTATGCAGCAGTCTCTTATGCTGTTTGAAGACTCTGCTGCCAGGGTTTCCCAAGGGCATCCACCTAGCCCTTCCCCAGGGGTGGAAGAGATAGAATGCACTAACGCACAACCACTTATTTTTCCTGATGATGAGGACATGGGAATATCACCTCAGCACGTCTCTGATGATGACGAAACACAGGTGCCAACTGCTGCGTCTTTCTGCAGTGTGCAGACTGAACAGGAGGTCAGGGATCAAGACTGGGTGGAAGACGATGCATGGGACGATGAGGTCCTAGACACCACATGGAATGAAGGTCGTGCCACTGACTTTCACAGTTCGGAGGAAGAGGCAGTGGTGAGACCGAGCCAACAGCGTAGCAAAAGAGGGAGCAGTGGGCAAAATCAGAAAACCCGCCGCCAAGAGACTCCGCCTGCTACTGACCGCCGCCATCTGGGACCGAGCACCCCAAAGGCAGCTTCAAGGAGTTCCCTGCATGGCACTTCTTCAAACAATGTGCTGACGACAAGACCCGAGTGGTTTGCACGCTGTGCCATCAGAGCCTGAAGCTAGGCATTAACGTTCTGAACCTTAGCACAACCTGCATGACCAGGCACCTGCATGCAAAGCATGAACTGCAGTGGAGTAAACACCTTAAAAACAAGGAAGTCACTCAGGCTCCCCCTGCTACCTCTTCTGCTGCTGCTGCCTCGGCCTCTTCTGCTGCTGCCGCCACCTCGGCCTCTTCCTCCGCCTCTGGAGGAACGTTGGCACCTGCCGCCCAGCAAACATGGAATGTACCACCAACACCACCACCTGCGTCACCAAGCATCTCAACCATGTCACACGGCAGCGTTCAGCTCTCCATCTCACAAACATTTGAGAGAAAGCGTAAATTCCCACCTAGCCACCCTCGATCCCTGGCCCTGAATGCCAGCATTTCTAAACTACTGGCCTATGAAATGCTGTCATTTAGGCTGGTGGACACACACAGCTTCAAACAGCTCACGTCACTTGCTGTCCCACAGTATGTTGTTCCCAGCCGCCACTACTTCTCCAAGAGAGCCGTGCCTTCCCTGCACAAACAAGTGTCCGATAAAATCAAGTGTGCACTGCGCAACACCATCTGTGGCAAGGTCCACCTAACCACAGATACGTGGACCAGTAAGCACGGCCAGGGACGCTATATCTCCCTAACTGCACACTGGGTAAATGTAGTGGCGGCTGGGCCCCAGGCGGAGAGCTGTTTGGCGCGCATCCTTCCGCCGCCAAGGATCGCAGGGCAACATTCTTTGCCTCCTGTCTCCTCCTCCTCCTACTCAGCTTCCTCCTCCTCTTCTTCCACCTGCTCATCCAGTCAGCCACACACCTTCACCACCAACTTCAGCACAGCACGGGGTAAACGTCAGCAGGCCATTCTGAAACTCATATGTTTGGGGGACAGGCCCCACACCGCACAGGAGTTGTGGCGGGGTATAGAACAACAGACCGACGAGTGGTTGCTGCCGGTGAGCCTCAAGCCCGGCCTGGTGGTGTGCGATAATGGGCGAAATCTCGTTGCAGCTCTGGGACTAGCCGGTTTGACGCACATCCCTTGCCTGGTGCATGTGCTGAATTTGGTGGTGCAGAAGTTCATTCGCAACTACCCCGACATGTCAGAGCTGCTGCATAAAGTGCGGGCCGTCTGTTCGCGCTTCCGGCGTTCACACCCTGCCGCTGCTCGCCTGTCTGCGCTACAGCGTAACTTCGGCCTTCCCGCTCACCGCCTCATATGCGACGTGCCCACCAGGTGGTACTCCACCTTGCATATGCTGGACAGACTGTGCGAGCAGCAGCAGGCCATAGTGGAGTTTCAGCTGCAGCACGCACGGGTCAGTCGCACTGTGGATCAGACCCACTTCACCACCAATGACTGGGCCTCCATGCGAGACCTGTGTGCCCTGTTGCGCTGTTTCGAGTACTCCACCAACATGGCCAGTGGCAATGACGCCGTTATCAGCGTTACAATACCACTTCTATGTCTCCTTGAGAAAACACTTAGGGCGATGATGGAAGAGGAGGTGGCCCAGGAGGAAGAGGAGGAAGAGGGGTCATTTTTAGCACTTTCAGGCCAGTCTCTTCGAAGTGACTCAGAGGGAGGTTTTTTGCAACACCACAGGCCAGGTACAAATGTGGCCAGACAGGGCCCACTACTGGAGGACGAGGATGAGGAGGAGGTGGAGGAGGATGAGGATGAGGATGAAGCATGTTCACAGCGGGGTGGCACCCAAACCAGCTCGGGCCCATCACTGGTGCGTGGCTGGGGGGAAACACAGGACGATGACGATACGCCTCCCACAGAGGACAGCTTGTCCTTACCTCTGGGCAGCCTGGCACACATGAGCGACTACATGCTGCAGTGCCTGCGCAACGACAGCAGAGTTGCCCACATTTTAACGTGTGCGGACTACTGGGTTGCCACCCTGCTGGATCCCCGGTACAAAGACAATGTGCCCACCTTACTTCCTACACTGGAGCGTGATAGGAAGATGCGCGAGTACAAGCGCACGTTGGTAGACGCGCTACTGAGAGCATTCCCAAATGTCACAGGGGAACCAGTGGAAGCCCAAGGCGAAGGCAGAGGAGGAGCAAGAGGTCGCCAACGCAGCTGTGTCACGCCCAGCTCCTCTGAGGGCAGGGTTAGCATTGCAGAGATGTGGAAAAGTTTTGTCAACACGCCACAGCTAAGTGCACCACCACCTGATACGGAACGTGTTAGCAGGAGGCAACATTTCACTAACATGGTGGAACAGTACCTGTGCACACCCCTCCACGTACTGACTGATGGTTCGGCCCCATTCAACTTCTGGGTCTCCAAATTGTCCACGTGGCCAGAGCTAGCCTTTTATGCCTTGGAGGTGCTGGCCTGCCCGGCGGCCAGCGTTTTGTCTGAACGTGTATTCAGCACGGCAGGGGGCGTCATTACAGACAAACGCAGCCGCCTGTCTACAGCCAATGTGGACAAGCTGACGTTCATAAAAATGAACCAGGCATGGATCCCACAGGACCTGTCCATCCCTTGTGCAGATTAGATATTAACTACCTCCCCTTAACAATATATTATTCTACTCCAGGGCACTTCCTCATTCAATACTATTTTTAATTTCATTTTACCATTATATTGCGGGGCAACCCAAAGTTGAATGAACCTCTCCTCTGTCTGGGTGCCGGGGCCTAAATGTGTGACAGTGGCCTGTTCCAGTGGTGGGTGACGTGAAGCCTGATTCTCTGCTATGACATGAATACAGATTCTGCGCTGACATAAGGCCAGATTCTCTGTTACGGGACCTCTCTCCTCTGCCTGGGTGCCTGGGCCTAAATGTGTGACAGTGGCCTGTTCCAGTGGTGGCTGACGTGAAGCCTGATTCTCTGCTATGACATGAAGACAGATTCTGCGCTGACATAAGGCCAGATTCTCTGTTACGGGACCGCTCTCCTCTGTCTGGGTGCCGGGGCCTAAATGTGTGACAGTGGCCTGTTCCAGTGGTGGGTGACGTGAAGCCTGATTCTCTGCTATGACATGAATAGAGATTCTGCGCTGACATAAGGCCAGATTCTCTGTTACGGGACCGCTCTCCTCTGTCTGGGTGCCGGGGCCTAAATGTGTGACAGTGGCCTGTTCCAGTGGTGGGTGACGTGAAGCCTGATTCTCTGCTATGACATGAAGACAGATTCTGCGCTGACATAAGGCCAGATTCTCTGTTACGGGACCTCTCTCCTCTGCCTGGGTGCCTGGGCCTAAATGTGTGACAGTGGCCTGTTCCAGTGGTGGGTGACATGAAGCCTGATTCTCTGCTATGACATGAAGACAGATTCTGCGCTGACATAAGGCCAGATTCTCTGTTACGGGACCGCTCTCCTCTGTCTGGGTGCTGGGGCCAAAATGTGTGACAGTGGCCTGTTCCAGTGGTGGGTGACGTGAAGCCTGATTCTCTGCTATGACATGAATACAGATTCTGCGCTGACATAAGGCCAGATTCTCTGTTACGGGACCTCTCTCCTCTGCCTGGGTGCCTGGGCCTAAATGTGTGACAGTGGCCTGTTCCAGTGGTGGGTGACGTGAAGCCTGATTCTCTGCTATGACATGAAGACTGATTCTGCGCTGACATAAGGCCAGATTCTCTGTTACGGGACCTCTCTCCTCTGCCTGGGTGCCTGGGCCTAAATGTGTGACAGTGGCCTGTTCCAGTGGTGGCTGACGTGAAGCCTGATTCTCTGCTATGACATGAAAACAGATTCTGCGCTGACATAAGGCCAGATTCTCTGTTACGGGACCGCTCTCCTCTGTCTGGGTGCCGGGGCTTAAATGTGTGACAGTGGCCTGTTCCAGTGGTGGGTGACGTGAAGCCTGATTCTCTGCTATGACATGAAGACAGATTCTGCGCTGACATAAGGCCAGATTCTCTGTTACGGGACCGCTCTCCTCTGTCTGGGTGCCGGGGCCTAAATGTGTGACAGTGGCCTGTTCCAGTGGTGGGTGACGTGAAGCCTGATTCTCTGCTATGACATGAAGACAGATTCTGCGCTGACATAAGGCCAGATTCTCTGTTACGGGACCTCTCCTCTGCCTTGGTGCCTGGGCCTAAATGTGTGACAGTGGCCTGTTCCAGTGGTGGGTGACGTGAAGCCTGATTCTCTGCTATGACATGAATACAGATTCTGCGCTGACATAAGGCCAGATTCTCTGTTACGGGACCTCTCTCCTCTGCCTGGGTGCCTGGGCCTAAATGTGTGACAGTGGCCTGTTCCAGTGGTGGGTGACGTGAAGCCTGATTCTCTGCTATGACATGAAGACTGATTCTGCGCTGACATAAGGCCAGATTCTCTGTTACGGGACCTCTCTCCTCTGCCTGGGTGCCTGGGCCTAAATGTGTGACAGTGGCCTGTTCCAGTGGTGGCTGACGTGAAGCCTGATTCTCTGCTATGACATGAAAACAGATTCTGCGCTGACATAAGGCCAGATTCTCTGTTACGGGACCGCTCTCCTCTGTCTGGGTGCCGGGGCTTAAATGTGTGACAGTGGCCTGTTCCAGTGGTGGGTGACGTGAAGCCTGATTCTCTGCTATGACATGAAGACAGATTCTGCGCTGACATAAGGCCAGATTCTCTGTTACGGGACCGCTCTCCTCTGTCTGGGTGCCGGGGCCTAAATGTGTGACAGTGGCCTGTTCCAGTGGTGGGTGACGTGAAGCCTGATTCTCTGCTATGACATGAAGACAGATTCTGCGCTGACATAAGGCCAGATTCTCTGTTACGGGACCTCTCCTCTGCCTTGGTGCCTGGGCCTAAATGTGTGACAGTGGCCTGTTCCAGTGGTGGGTGACGTGAAGCCTGATTCTCTGCTATGACATGAAGACTGATTCTGCGCTGACATGAAGCCAGATTCTCTGCTATGGCATGAAGAGACTGATTTTCTGCTGACATGAAGCCAGATTCTTTGCTATGGCATGAAGAGACTGATTCTCTGCTGATGTGAAGCCAGATTCTCTGCTATGGGACCTCTGTCCAATTGATATTGGTTCATTTTTATTTTTTTTATTTTAATTTTAATTCATTTCCCTATCCACATTTGTTTGCAGGGGATTTACCTACATGTTGCTGCCTTTTGCAGCCCTCTAGCTCTTTCCTGGGCTGTTTTACAGCCTTTTTAGTGCCCAAAAGTTCGGGTCTCCATTGACTTCAATGGGGTTCGGGTTCGGGACGAAGTTCGGATCGGGTTCGGATCCCGAACCCGAACATTTCCGGGAAGTTCGGCCGAACTTCTCGAACCCGAACATCCAGGTGTTCGCTCAACTCTATTCATTACAGGAAAATGACCTGTGGTGACGTCACTCCGGTCATCACATGATCTTTTACCATGGTATATTTTTACCATGGATATTTTACTATGCATTCTGTATTCAGAATGCTATTATTTTCCCTTATAACCATGTTATAAGGGAAAATAATACAATCTACAGAACACCGATCCCAAGCCCGAACTTCTGTGAAGAAGTTCGGGTTTGGGTACCAAACATGCGTGATTTTTCTCACGCGAGTGCAAAACGCATTACAATGTTTTGCACTCGTGCGGAAAAATCGCATGTGTTCCCATAACGCACCCGCACATTTTCCCGCAACGCCCGTGTGAAAGAGGCCTAAGCAACCATCAGTGAAAAACGCATTGCACCCGCACTTGCTTGCGGATGCAATGCGTTTTTCACACAGCCCCATTCACTTCTATGGGGCCAGGGCTGCGTGAAAAACGCTGAATATAGAACATGCTGCGATTTTCACACAACGCAGAACTGATGCGTGAAAAACAATGCTCACGTACACAGACCCATTGAAATGAATGGGTCAGGATTCAGTGCGGGTTCTATGCGTTCTTGTCACGCATTGCACCCGCGCGGAAAACTCGCTTGTGTGAAAGGGGCCTAAAAAAGAATTGGCACATTTTAAAATCAGATGAAACGTTAGCCCAGTTCCGCAAGTGGTATTCAGACATGGTAAGACCATAAGGCCCCTTTCACACGAGAGTGACGGATTGGCTCCTGGTGCGTTCAGTGAAACTCGCACCATTTTGCAAGCAAGTTCAGTCAGTTTTGTCTGCGATTGCGTTCAGTTGTTCAGTTTTTTCAGCGCAGGTGAAACGCGTTTTGATGCGTTTTTCACGCTCGTGATAAAAAATCTGAAGGTTTACAAACAACATCTCTTAGCAACCATCAGTGAAAAACGCATCGCATCCGCACTTGCTTGCGTTTTTCACTGCAGCCCCATTCCCTTCTATGGGGCCAGGGCTGCATGAAAAACGCAGAATATAGAACATGCTGCGATTTTCATGCAACGCAGAAATGATGTGTGAAAAACAACGCTCACGTGCACAGACCCATTGAAATGAATAAGTCAGGATTCAGTGTGGGTGCTGTGCGTTCACTTCACGCATTGCACCCGCGCGGAAAACTTGCTTCGAGTGAAAGGGGCCTATGGCAATAATCCTGCGCCCATGTTTGATCCATCTGGTACGATGACGACGAAATACCGCCAGGTAGTATATATTTGTATAGTTTTTTTATTTTACACTTGGAATATGGAAATCATTCTTTTTTTAAAGGTAAAAAAAAATTCTGTTCTTTCAGAAGTTTTCCATTTGACAGAACTAAGCCATTTACATTTGTAATGTGTACATTTTTATATTTATTCTCAGTCCAATTTTGAAAGTTCTTCATTATTTATTTTGTTTTCAGAGCATATGGTACGGGGCCTATTTTTGGTTGCGCTTTTTTGTTTTTTCCTCCCAACGTTCCAATAGCCATAATGTTTTAAAACTTCCATTCAATAGCCATGGGGGGATAAGTTATACTATTTAACCTCCTCAGGACCGCCGTACGCAGGATTGCGTCTTTGCGGCGGTCCTGTTGTTCTGGGTGGACGCGCCGGTGCGTCCTCTCGCGAGACGCGAGATTTCCTGTGAACGCGCGCACACAGGCTCGCGCGTTCACAGGATCGGAAGGTAAGCGAGTGGATCTCCAGCCTGCCAGCGGCGATCGTTCGCTGGCAGGCTGGAGATGTGATTTTTTTAACCCCTAACAGGTATATTAGACGCTGTTTTGATAACAGCGTCTAATATACCTGCTACCTGGTCCTCTGGTGGTCCCCTTTGTTTGGATCGACCACCAGAGGACACAGGCAGCTCAGTAATATGTTGCACCAAGCACCACTACACTACACCCCCCCCCCCCCCGTCACTTATTAACCCCTTATTAGCCCTTGATCACCCCTGATCACCCCATATAGACTCCCTGATCACCCCCCTGTCATTGATTACCCCCCTGTCATTGATCACCCCCCTGTAAAGCTCCATTCAGATGTCCGCATGATTTTTAAGGATCCACTGATAGACTGATCGGATCCGTAAAAATCATACGGACGTCTGAATAGAGCCTTACAGGGGAGTGATCAATGACTGTGGTGATCACCCCATATAGACTCCCTGATCACCCCCTGTCATTGATTACCCCCCTGTCATTGATCACCCCCCTGTAAAGCTCCATTCAGATGTCCGCATGATTTTTACGGATCCACTGATAGACTGATCGGATCCGTAAAAATCATACGGACGTCTGAATGGAGCCTTACAGGGGAGTGATCAATGACTGTGGTGATCACCCCATATAGACTCCCTGATCACCCCCTGTCATTGATTACCCCCCTGTCATTGATCACCCCCCTGTAAAGCTCCATTCAGATGTCCGCATGATTTTTACGGATCCACTGATAGACTGATCGGATCCGTAAAAATCATACGGACGTCTGAATGCAGCCTTACAGGGGAGTGATCAATGACTGTGGTGATCACCCCATATAGACTCCCTGATCACCCCCCTGTCATTGATTACCCCTCTGTCATTGATCACCCCCCTGTAAAGCTCCATTCAGATGTCCGCATGATTTTTACGGATCCACTGATAGACTGATCGGATCCGTAAAAATCATACGGACGTCTGAATGCAGCCTTACAGGGGAGTGATCAATGACGGAGGTGATCACCCCATATAGACTCCCTGATCACCCCCCTGTCATTGATTACCCCTCTGTCATTGATCACCCCCCTGTAAAGCTCCATTCAGATGTCCGCATGATTTTTACGGATCCACTGATAGACTGATCGGATCCGTAAAAATCATACGGACGTCTGAATGCAGCCTTACAGGGGAGTGATCAATGACTGTGGTGATCACCCCATATAGACTCCCTGATCACCCCCCTGTCATTGATTACCCCTCTGTCATTGATCACCCCCCTGTAAAGCTCCATTCAGATGTCCGCATGATTTTTACGGATCCACTGATAGACTGATCGGATCCGTAAAAATCATACGGACGTCTGAATGCAGCCTTACAGGGGAGTGATCAATGACTGTGGTGATCACCCCATATAGACTCCCTGATCACCCCCCTGTCATTGATTACCCCTCTGTCATTGATCACCCCCCTGTAAAGCTCCATTCAGATGTCCGCATGATTTTTACGGATCCACTGATAGACTGATCGGATCCGTAAAAATCATACGGACGTCTGAATGCAGCCTTACAGGGGAGTGATCAATGACTGTGGTGATCACCCCATATAGACTCCCTGATCACCCCCCTGTCATTGATCACCCCCCCTGTCATTGATCACCCCCCCTGTCATTGATCCCCCCCCCCTCTGTAAGGCTGCATTCAGTCTTTTTTTTGGCCCAAGTTAGCGGAATTTTTTTTTTTTTCTTACAAAGTCACATATTCCACTAACTTGTGACAAAAAATAAAATCTCACATGAACTCACCATACCCCTCACGGAATCCAAATGCGTAAAATTTTTTAGACATTTATATTCCAGACTTCTTCTCACGCTTTAGGGCCCCTAGAATGCCAGGGCAGTATAAATACCCCACATGTGACCCCATTTCGGAAAGAAGACACCCCCAGGTATTCCGTGAGGGGCATATTGAGTCCATGAAAGATTGAAATTTTTGTCCCAAGTTAGCGGAACGGGAGACTTTGTGAGAAAAAAATAAAAAATATCAATTTCCGCTAACTTGTGCCAAAAAAAAAAAATTTCTATGAACTCGCCATGCCCCTCATTGAATACCTTGGGGTGTCTTCTTTCCAAAATGGGGTCACATGTGGGGTATTTATACTGCCCTGGCATTCTAGGGGCCCCAAAGCGTGAGAAGAAGTCTGGTATCCAAATGTCTAAAAATGCCCTCCTAAAAGGAATTTGGGCACCTTTGCGCATCTAGGCTGCAAAAAAGTGTCACACATCTGGTATCGCCGTACTCAGGAGAAGTTGGGCAATGTGTTTTGGGGTGTCATTTTACATATACCCATGCTGGGTGAGATAAATATCTTGGTCAAATGCCAACTTTGTATAAAAAAATGGAAAAAGTTGTCTTTTGCCAAGATATTTCTCTCACCCAGCATGGGTATATGTAAAAAGACACCCCAAAACACATTCCCCAACGTCTCCTGAATACGGCGATACCAGATGTGTGACACTTTTTTGCAGCCTAGGTGGGCAAAGGGGCCCACATTCCAAAGAGCACCTTTCGGATTTCACTGGTCATTTACCTACTTACCACACATTAGGGCCCCTGGAAAATGCCAGGGCAGTATAACTACCCCACAAGTGACCCCATTTTGGAAAGAAGACACCCCAAGGTATTCCGTGAGGGGCATGGCGAGTTCCTAGAATTTTTTATTTTTTGTCACAAGTTAGTGGAAAATGATGATTTTTTTTTTTTTTTTTTTTTTTTCATACAAAGTCTCATATTCCAACTTGTGACAAAAAATAAAAACTTCCATGAACTCACTATGCCCATCAGCGAATACCCTGGGGTCTCTTCTTTCCAAAATGGGGTCACTTGTGGGGTAGTTATACTGCCCTGGCATTCTAGGGGCCCAAATGTGTGGTAAGGAGTTTGAAATCAAATTCTGTAAAAAATGACGAGTGAAATCCGAAAGGTGCTCTTTGGAATATGGGCCCCTTTGCCCACCTAGGCTGCAAAAAAGTGTCACACATCTGGTATCTCCGTACTCAGGAGAAGGTGGGGAATGTGTTTTGGGGTGTCATTTTACATATACCCATGCTGGGTGAGAGAAATATCTTGGCAAAAGACAACTTTTCCCATTTTTTTATACAAAGTTGGCATTTGACCAAGATATTTATCTCACCCAGCATGGGTATATGTAAAAAGACACCCCAAAACACATTCCCCAACGTCTCCTGAATACGGCGATACCAGATGTGTGACACTTTTTTGCAGCCTAGGTGGGCAAAGGGGCCCACATTCCAAAGAGCACCTTTCGGATTTCACTGGTCATTTACCTACTTACCACACATTAGGGCCCCTGGAAAATGCCAGGGCAGTATAACTACCCCACAAGTGACCCCATTTTGGAAAGAAGACACCCCAAGGTATTCCGTGAGGGGCATGGCGAGTTCCTAGAATTTTTTATTTTTTGTCACAAGTTAGTGGAAAATGATGATTTTTTTTTTTTTTTCATACAAAGTCTCATATTCCACTAACTTGTGACAAAAAATAAAAACTTCCATGAACTCACTATGCCCATCAGCGAATACCCTGGGGTCTCTTCTTTCCAAAATGGGGTCACTTGTGGGGTAGTTATACTGCCCTGGCATTCTAGGGGCCCAAATGTGTGGTAAGGAGTTTGAAATCAAATTCTCTAAAAAATGACGAGTGAAATCCGAAAGGTGCTCTTTGGAATATGGGCCCCTTTGCCCACCTAGGCTGCAAAAAAGTGTCACACATCTGGTATCTCCGTACTCAGGAGAAGGTGGGGAATGTGTTTTGGGGTGTCATTTTACATATACCCATGCTGGGTGAGAGAAATATCTTGGCAAAAGACAACTTTTCCCATTTTTTTATACAAAGTTGGCATTTGACCAAGATATTTATCTCACCCAGCATGGGTATATGTAAAAAGACACCCCAAAACACATTCCCCAACTTCTACTGAATACGGAGATACCAGATGTGTGACACTTTTTTGCAGCCTAGGTGGGCAAAGGGGCCCACATTCCAAAGAGCACCTTTCGGATTTCACTCGTCATTTTTTACAGAATTTGATTTCAAACTCCTTACCACACATTTGGGCCCCTAGAATGCCAGGGCAGTATAACTACCCCACAAGTGACCCCATTTTGGAAAGAAGAGACCCCAGGGTATTCGCTGATGGGCATAGTGAGTTCATGGAAGTTTTTATTTTTTGTCACAAGTTAGTGGAATATGAGACTTTGTAAGAAAAAAAAAAAAAAAGAAAAAAATCATCATTTTCCGCTAACTTGTGACAAAAAATAAAAAGTTCTATGAACTCACTATGCCCATCAGCGAATACCTTAGGGTGTGTATTTTCCGAAATGGGGTCATTTGTGGGGTGTTTGTACTGTCTGGCCATTGTAGAACCTCAGGAAACATGACAGGTGCTCAGAAAGTCAGAGCTGCTTCAAAAAGAGGAAATTCACATTTTTGTACCATAGTTTGTAAACGCTATAACTTTTACCCAAACCATTTTTTTTTTACCCAAATATTTTTTTTTAATCAAAGACATGTAGAACAATAAATTTAGAGCAAAATTTATATATGGATGTCGTTTTTTTTGCAAAATTTTACAACTGAAAGTGAAAAATGTCATTTTTTTGCAAAAAAATCGTTAAATTTCGATTAATAACAAAAAAAGTAAAAATGTCAGCAGCAATGAAATACCACCAAATGAAAGCTCTATTAGTGAGAAGAAAAGGAGGTAAAATTCATTTGGGTGGTAAGTTGCATGACCGAGCAATAAACGGTGAAAGTAGTGTAGGTCAGAAGTGTAAAAAGTGGCCTGGTCTTTCAGGGTGTTTAAGCACTGGGGGCTGAGGTGGTTAAAGAGGACCTTTCACCGATTATTACACTATGAACTAACTATACAGACATGTAGAGCGGCACCTGGGGATATCACTGCACTTACTATTATCCCCGGGCGCCGCTCCGTTCTCCTGTTATGCCCTCCGGTATCTCCGCTCACTAAGTTATAGTAGGCGGAGATTCCAGTCACTAAGTTATGGTAGGCGGAGTCTGCCCTTGTTCTGCTCTAGCGCTGGCCAATCGCAGCGCAGAGCTCACAGCCTGGGAGGTTATTTTCTCCCAGGCTGTGAGCTCTGCAATGCGATTGGCCAGAGCTACAGAAGAACAAGGGTAGACTCCGCCTACCATAACTTAGTGACCGGAGATACAGGAGGACATAGCAGGAGAACGGAGCGGCGCTCAGGTATAATAGTAAGTGCAGTGAGATCCCCGGGCGCCGCTCTCCATGTATGTATAGTTAGTTCATAGTGTAATAATCGGTGAAAGGTCCTCTTTAAGAGCACCATTCAATTTACCATGTATGTTAAACCTTTAGTTCTTTTGTTTATATATTTTTATACGTAAAACAGGGAAAGGGGGTGATTTAAACTTTTTGGTTTACTTTTACAGTGACAACTTTTAACACCCTTAGACCCCTTTCACACGAGCGAGCTTTCCGTGCGGGTGCAATGCGTGACGTGAACGCATAGCACCCGCACTGAATCCTGACCCATTCATTTCAATGGGTCTGTGTACATGAGCGTTTTTTTTCACGCATCAGTTCTGCGTTGCGTGAAAAACGCAGCGTGTTCTATATTCTGCATTTTTCACGCAACCCTGGCCCCATAGAAGTGAATGGGGCTTCTGTAAAAAACGCATTGCATCCGCAAGCAAGTGCGGATGCAATGTGTTTTTTACTGATGGTTGCTAAGGCACCTTTCACACGGGCGAGATTTCCGCCCGGGTGCAATGCGTGAGGAGAGTGGTGATTTTCATGCATCACTTGTGCATTGCGTGAAAATTGCAGCATGCTCCTCTTTGTGCGTTTTTCACGTAACGCAGGCCCCATAAAAATGAATGGGATTGCGTGAAAATCGCAAGCATCCGCAAGCAAGTGCGGATGCGGTGCGATTTTCACGCACGGTTGCTAGGTGACGATCGGGATAGGGACCCAATCATTATTATTTCCCCTTATAACATGGTTATAAGGGAAAATAATAGCATTCTGAATACAGAATACATAGTACAATAGGGCTAGAGGGGTTAAAAAAAATAAAAAATATTTTAACTCACCTTAATCCACTTGTTTGCGCAGCCGGCATCTCTTCTGTCTTCATCTGTGAGGAAAAGGACCTTTGATGACGTCACTATGCTCATCACATGATCCATCACCATGGTGATGGATCATGTGATGGACCCTGTGATGAGCGTAGGGACGTCATAAAAGGTCCTATTGCTCACAGATGAAGACAGAAGAGATGCCGGCTGCGCGAACAAGTGGATTAAGGGGAGTTAAAATATTATTTATTTATTTTTAACCCCTCCAGCCCTATTGTACTATGCATTATGTATTCAGAATGCTATTATTTTCCCTTATAACCATGTTATAAGGGGAAATAATACAATCTACACAACAACTAACCCAAACCTGAACTTCTGTGAAGAAGTTCGGGTATGGGTACCACAGTCGGTTTTTTATCACGCGCGTGCAATACGCATTACACCCGCGCGATAAAAACTGAACAACGGAACGCAATCGCAGTCAAAACTGACTGCAATTGCATACCTACTCGCGCGGGTTTGCCGCAATGCACCGGGACGGAATCGGACCTAATCTGGACACGCTCGTCTGCAAGGGGTCTAAGAGATGTTGTTTGTAAACCTTCAGTTTTTTATCACGCGCGTTAAAAACGCATCAAAACGTATTGCACCCGCGCTGAAAAAACTGAACAACTTGCTTGCAAAATGGTGCGAGTTTCACTGAACGCAGCCCGAACGCATCGGGAGCCAATCCATCACACTCATGTGAAAGAGGCCTTAGGGAAGGGCTAGAGCGTGAGATCTTTTGATCCCTTGTCTTATTCAGTCTAAAGCCTCATTTACACGTCAGTGTTCCACGGACAGCACACGTTCCCATTCATTTTAATGTGTGTATTCAAACATCAGTGTTTTAGCACGGTCCGTGGGTCAGTGTTTTTAGCACAGATGCATGCTCTATTTTGTCCGTGTTAACGGATCCATCACGTCTATTATAGTCTAAGGGTCCGTGAAAACCACGGATGCAACACGGGTGCCATCCATGTTGCATCTGTGTTTCACGGAAAATTAAGAAGAGATGCTTTGAAAATTATTTTTCAGCTGTTCAGTGTCCGGATCCTTCACCAACAGCTTCACGGGTGCATCACTGACCACCTGCTCACAGATTTGAGCATGGACACAGACCTGTTAATGAGGCTTAACCCCTTAGTGACCACCCATACGTGTTTTTACGGTGGTCACTAAGGGGCCTTGGGCTGGAACGCCGCCTTTTTATGGCAGCACTTCAGCCCAAGTTAGTTTTTAAATCAAGTGCTGGAGCTCCGTGCCTGCAGCTTGGGGCAGTGATCAGAGACTGTGACAAGTGGTCTCTGATCATGTGATCGCTGTGATACAGTGTATCACGGCGATCACCGAAAATTTGAGAGAGGAGGGAAAAATTCTCCTGTGCTAGGATCGGGTTCCCCAGCTCACCCATCCCCCTCGTGCCCTCAAGAAAGATGGCGGCGGCCCAGCGCATGAGCACACTATAAGCTGGCCGCCCCTGCACAAGTTCTTTCTTCTCTGGAGAGGAGAGAGAGTTTTCAATTATGCCCCGATCGGGTCCCTCAGCATTATGGCCACCAAACATTTTAATAAAGGGCAGGAGCCCCCCTTTCCCATATAATTTAAAAATAAAATAAAATGGTGCAGACATGCGCACTGGTTACTGTGCTGAAGATCATGGTGTCCATGATGGTGTCCATTATATTTTCTAACACAGCCAGGACATGGGCTGTGCTTCTCTCACCCCTCAGTGCAGTTGTTCTGTGAGGACATAGAGAGATCAGACTTCTACCCTGGCTGTGCGATTTACTGTGGAAGAAAAGAAAAATCTATTTATAAACTGTCCGTCCATAACTGGCGGGTAGTGGGCGTCCGTCACTAAGCACCTGTTACAGTTGGTCAGTGGGCGTCCATCATTAGGTGTCCGTCATTAGGCATCTATTAGGGACGTTCAGTTACCTCCTTTCATTAGAGGCCGTGTGTCTGTCTGTCACTGGCGGTTAGAGGCCATCTGTCACAGTCCATCTGTTAGTCGGTCAGTGGGCATCTGTTAATCGGCCAGTGGGCATCTGTAAGGGTCCGTCCATAATTGACCGTCAGTGGACGCACCGCTATTGACGCTAGTGAACATTTACTTTTAATTTTTGAGGGTGGAATATATAATTTTTTTTTTTCTTTCTGAGCTTTTTAGTAAAAAAAATGGCTCAAAGATTATATAGTGCAGAGCAGGCATATTAATTTCTATGCTCTGAAAACTGAATCCGACACCGCTTCAGAGGCTGAAATATTTTCCGATAGCGGGGACTATAGTGCCGCTTCCATCCCCAGACCCCATAGCCCTATGGTGGTAGAAGTCACCACCTCATCTCATTCTCAACCCAGCATTCCCGTCCCTTCTACTACGTGAGTTCCTGCATCTTCATTTTCACCCCCAAGTACCCTAATTTTTATCTACTCCCCAAATTAATGTGGACGTCACCAATTTTACCTCTTATGACTTTTTTCATTTATTTGTGGACGATAAAGTCCTGGAATTAATTGTGCAGCAGACTAATCTGTAAGGCCTCTTTCACACTTGCGTTGTTGGGATCCGGCATGCACTTCCGTTGCCGGAGGTGCCTGCCGGATCCGTAACAACGCAAGTGTACTGAAAGCATTTGAAGACGGAACCGTCTTCCAAATGCTTTCAGTGTTACTATGGCACCCAGGACGCTATTAAAGTCCTGGCTGCCATAGTAGGAGCGGGGAGCGGGGGAGCGGTATACTTACAGTCCGTGCGGCTCCCGGGGCGCTCCAGAATGACGTCAGGGCGCCCCATGCGCATGGATGACGTGTCCAATGCGATCACGTGATCCATGCGCTTGGGGCGCCCTGACGTCACTCTGGAGCGCCCGGGGAGCCGCACGGACGGTAAGTATGCTGCTCCCCTGCTCCCCGCTACACTTACCATGGCTGTCAGGACTTTAGCGTCCCGGCAGCCATGGTAACTATTCAGAAAAAGCTAAACGTCGGGTCCGGCAATGCGCCGAAATGACGTTTAGCTTAAGGCCGGATCCGGATCAATGCCTTTCAATGGGCATTGATCCCGGATCCGGCCTTGCGGCAAGTCTTCAGGATTTTTGGCCGGAGCAAAAAGCGCAGCATGCTGCGGTATTTTCTCCGGCCAAAAAACGTTCCGTACCGGAACTGAAGACATCCTGATGCATCCTGAACGGATTACTCTCCATTCAGAATGCATTAGGATAATCCTGATCAGTATTCTTCCGGCATAGAGCCCCGACGATGGAACTCTATGCCGGAAGACAATAACGCAAGTGTGAAAGAGCCCTAAGCCACACAATTTGCTGTACAAAAGCCCATGTCAATTTATATAAAATGGTGGACTCCCACAAGTGTCCATGAATTTAAAAAATGTTTGAGGCTTACCCTGGACATGCGGTTTATGCATTTTTCTGATAATTCCCAAGTCCCCCAGAACTGACCCAGCCTATGACCGCCTAAATAAATTGAGACCTCTTATTTCCCTCCTTAAGGATTTTTTCTTAAAATGATTTACCCCTGATAAAAATCTATCCGTCGATGAATCCCTTTTTAGTTTTAAAGGCGGCCTTTCCTTCCGTCAGTTTATTCCCTTCAAGCGTGCCAGATATGGGGTAAAATTATATAAGGTGTGTGAGAGCATAACGTAGCCGGTCTGCGGTCTGTCTATATTTGAGGGCAGAGACTCCAAATTTAACCACCCCAGGCTGCACAAAAATATTGGGACATCGGGAAAAATTGGGTGGGATCTATTGGCGCCATTCCTGCACAAAGGGTACCACATGTACAGTCGTGGCCAAAAGTTTTGAGAATTACACAAATATTGGAAATTGGAAAAGTTGCTGCTTAAGTTTTTATAATAGGAATTTGCATATACTCCAGAATGTTATGAAGAGTGATCAGATGAATTGCATAGTCCTTCTTTGCCATGAAAATTAACTTAATCCCAAAAAAAACTTTCCACTGCATTTCACTGCTGTCATTAAAGGACCTGCTGAGATGATTTCAGTAATCCTCTTGTTAACCCAGGTGAGAATGTTGACGAGCACAAGGCTGGAGATCATTATGTCAGGCTGATTGGGTTAAAATGGCAGACCTGATATGTTAAAAGGAGGGTGATGCTTGAAATCATTGTTCTTCCATTGTTAACCATGGTGACCTGCAAAGAAACGCGTGCAGCCATCATTGCGTTGCATAAAAATGTCTTCACAGGCAAGGATATTGTGGCTACTAAGATTGCACCTCAATCAACAATTTATAGGATCATCAAGAACTTCAAGGAAAGAGGTTCAATTCTTGTTAAGAAGGCTTCAAGGCGTCCAAGAAAGTCCAGCAAGCGCCAGGATCGTCTCCTAAAGAGGATTCAGCTGCGGGAACGGAGTGCCACCAGTGCAGAGCTTGCTCAGGAATGGCAGCAGGCAGGTGTGAGCGCATCTGCACGCACAGTGAGGTGAAGACTTTTGGCAGATGGCCTGGTGTCAAGAAGGCCAGCAAAGAAGCCACTTCTCTCCAAAAAAAACATCAGGGACAGATTGATCTTCTACAGAAAGTATGGTGAATGGACTGCTGAGGACTGGGGCAAAGTCATAATCTCCGATGAAGCCTTTTTCCGATTGTTTGGGGCATCTGGAAAAAGGCTTGTCTGGAGAAGAAAAGGTGAGCGCTACCATCAGTCCTGTGTCATGCCAACAGTAAAGCATCCTGAGACCATTCATGTGTGGGGTTGCTTCTCATCCAAGGGAGTGGGCTCACTCACAATTTTGCCCAAAAACACAGCCATGAATAAAGAATGGTACAAAAACACCCTCCAACAGCAACTTCTTCCAACAATCCAACAACAGTTTGGTGAAGAACAATGCTTTTTCCAGCACGATGGAGCACCGTGCCATAAGGCAAAAGTGCTAACTAAGTGGCTCGGGGACCAAAACTTTGACATTTTGGGTCCATGGCCTGGAAACTCCCCAGATCTTAATCCCATTGAGAACTTGTGGTCAATCCTCAAGAGGCGGGTGGACAAACAAAAACTCACTAATTCTGACAAACTCCAAGAAGTGATTATGAAAGAATGGGTTGCTATCAGTCTTGAATTGGCCCAGAAGTTGATTGAGAGCATGCCCAGTCGAATTGCAGAGGTCCTGAAAAGGAAGGGCCAACACTGCAAATACTGACTCTTTGCATAAATGTCATGTAATTGTCGATAAAAGCCTTTGAAACGTATGAAGTGCGTGTAATTATATTTTACTACATCACAGAAACAACTGAAACAAAGATCTAAAAGCAGTTTAGCAGCAAACTTTGTGAAAACTAATATTTGTGTCATTCTCAAAACTTTTGGCCATGACTGTACACCGATAATTTTTACACTAGTATACCCCTTTTTTAATCCATCCATGCTGCAAATGGTGTCGGATTCAGTTTTCAGAGCATAGAAATTCATATGCCTGCTCTTCACTATATAATCTTTGAGCCATTTTTTTTTTCTAAAAAGCTCAGAAAAAAAATAAATATATTATATATTCCACCCTAAAAATTAAAAGTAAATGTTCACTAGCATCAATAGCGGTGCGTCCACTGACGGTCAATTATGGACGGACCCTTACAAATGCCCACTGGCCGATTAACAGATGCCCACTGACCGACTAACAGATGGACTGTGACAGAGGGCAGCATTATTTATTCTCATTTTCTGTTTAGTTTGTGGGCTTTCCAGGGAGGGAGGGATCCTTTTGGAATGGGTTGTGGAGCTAATTTTTTTATTCAGACATTGGAACAAATTTTACCTTTTCTGATTTGTTTTCTTAATTTTCATTATTTAATTTTTTTATGACTATGTCCTGCCACACAAAGCTGTTAATTCCATTTACATTACTGTATCATGATATTGGCATGATATTTTTTTTATTTGGAGGATCTCTAATAATTGAATTGTTCCTCATCAGTATGTTCCTCACCAGTACACTAAGGGCTTTATTAAGAATTTTTTTGTGTGGACCTCTTACACCCCACAACACGTCTAGAAATCCTGACATCATTTTGGGAATTAGTGATCCATTAATGTTCCTACAGATGGTTCTGGACACTGTCCGTTTATATATTCTGTAGCTGACTGGTTTATTGTGTGCATAGTGGTTTCTATCTTGCCAGGCAGGGGCCTGTTATGATGCACCGTGTCACTTAGCACGTTTGTCTCTTATATAGGGATTGATGGGGTTAAAGAGACATTGTATGACCAGTCACTTTCCTTGAATGCCAGCTTGTCATTATAGCCCTATCGGTGTTCTTGTATCTTGTGAACAAACTGTAATTTGCAACATACAGTAGTTGGAGACATTTTGCTCCGCTTTCTTGGACTTGTTGCCTTTCACTACAGTTCAGTTTTTTTTCCTTTTTTTTCAGTTTGGCGAGACATAGTCATATGTACAGGCAAATGCCTTTTTAGAAATCTGCCTCCCTTATAAGTGCACAGTTGCACTTCTCATCTGTACGCTCCACAAAGATAAGAATGAGGCAGATTTTTAAGACAGTAACCCATCTAAAAATATTTTTTCTCCAATTTCCTGTGAAAATGTAATTAACAATTTGAATAAACCAAGGCTAGTTTTATGGCCAGAAGCTCTCTATCTCCTATATAGTAATTCCTCTCAGAAGGGGAGAAGAAATTGGAGAAAAATCCACATGTAAACATTTTGCCCTTGGAACCTTTCTGTAGTAAAACAGCACCGGCTTCTATGGAGGAGACGTCCAATTCTAAAAAGAATTGGCAGCAGACATTGGGATGACGCAGAACAGGTGCAGATGCAAAGGACTTCTTTATTGGACGAAAGCGGCTTCAGCCTCAGGAGTCCAGACTCTAGCTTTCACCCCTTTCTGAGTAAGAACGGACATCGGATATGTAAGAGATGAAAAATTCAGGATGAACTGACGATAGAAATTAGCAAATCCAAGGAAGCACTGTATGGCGTGAAGACCCTGTGGGCAGGGCCAGTCCATTGCCGCATTCAATTTTTCAGGATCCATCTGCAAACCGCCATCCGAGATGATGTATCCAAGGAACGGTACAGTAGATTTTGCAAAGATGCATTTCTCGAGTTTGCCATAAAGTCGATTCTCTCTCAACCGCTGTAAAATTAAACGTACATGTCTCCAGTGAGTGGTCAAATCTGGAGAATAGATCAGCATATCGTCCAGGTACACTATCACGCAGACATAGAACAGGTCCCGAAAGATGTTGTTTACCAACTCCTGGAATACCGTGGGAGCATTACACAGACCGAAGGGCATGATGAGATACTCGTTTTCACGAGTGTTGAAAGCAGTCTTCCATTCATGTAATCAGACATCGCTTGGGTCTCAGGAAGCGAGAGTGGGTAGACTCGACCACGAGGAGGAGTGGCACCAGGCAGAAGGTCAACCGGACAATCATATGGATGGTGAGGAGGCAGGTTCTCGGCCTCTTTCTTACTGAAGACAGTATGCCGCAAAACTGGCATACTGCTGCGGAAGTCCAGGCAGGTCTTCAGGTACTGTAGGCGAGGAAGCAGGTCAGACCTCTGATAATCAGGTGGACTGACAGGATGATCTCCATCTCAGAATCTGACTGGAGTGCCAGTCGAGAACTGAAGTATGCTGATGCAGCCAGGGTAGACCAAGGATAACCGGATTCACGGACGCTGGCAGCACATAGAAGGAGATCATCTCAGAATGCAGAACCCCTATTTGCAACTTAAGGGGCATAGTAACAGAAAGCACAGGTTCGGGATGTGGCAGTTCATTTACGGAAGCCACGGACAGTGGCCTTTCTAGACAGATGGTAGGGAGCCGGTACTGATGGACCAGAGCCTGCTTAATTAAGTTACCGGCTGACCCAGAGTCCAAGAATGCAGGCACAGACAGTGTGACTCCCTTGTGAGAGTGTCACCGGAACTGAAAGTTTCAGAGAGAACTTCTCCTTGTCTAGGGCCACCTCTCCAACTGATCCTAGACATTGGCGTTTCCCGACTTCTGTGGACAATTACGCACAAAGTGGGCCTTGCCTCAACAATACAGACACAGGTTTCTGTTTTGTGGCGTAGATGTTTCTGGTCAGACAAACAAAGGCACTCTATTTGCATGGGCTCTTCAGATGGGGTGGACACTAGAGGAAGAACCGGGCTCTGGAAAGATGGAGCAAAGCAAGGTGGTCTTTTGTTGCATGCGACCTCCTTAGAACGTTCCCTGAAACGCATATCTATTCTTGTGGCCAAGATGATCAGGTCATTCAAAGTGGACGTATGGTCGGGACCAGCTAAGTCATCGTTAATCCTGTCAGAAAGGCCCTCCCAAAACACTGCCAGTTGAGCCTCATTGTTCCATGCAAGTTCGGTAGCTAGGGTGCGACACTGAATGGAATACCGACCCACAGACAAGGAACCCTGTCGTACACGCAGCAAAGCTGATGCAGCAGAGGACGTGCAGCTGGGTTCTTCAAAAACCAGCCGGAAGGTAGCCAGGAAAGACTGCAGATTAGTGGTCTCAGGACCTCCACGTTCCCAAATAGGATTTGCACAAGCAAGAGCCTCATCAAACAGTACTAGTCAGAACCAAAGCTGAGTTCGATTTCAAGTTAGTGGTTTTCCACTTTAAAAATCAACTACCGAAGTTATTCATTGAAGTCACGCGCGACTTCATGAATAACTTACTTCGGCTCATCGGAGCCCATACATTCTAATACTGTAGTGAGACAAATCTACATACAGTATTATTCAGAAGTTTTGAACAAAGCAACTTTGTTGCATGAGGCTACTTGTACATTTTTTTTCCAGGGCCGCTTTCTAGTTCCCAATCTGCCCCTGTAAATGTCTGACAGATACTGTTTCCACCTCTGAGACCCAACCCCCCCGTCCCCCCCCCCATCCCATTTGATGAGACTAGCTCTGTGAAGGGAGAGGTAGCTGCACATTGAAAGCTCTCAATTTTTATTCTATGGGAGAGGAAGGTGGGACAGGGGTTGTGGCAATCTGATCTGTAAATAGTTGTGGGTGTGGATAAGCTAATAAAGTCTAAGGTGATAATACCTTTTAAAGTTTGGCTTGTCTTTATGTATACATTTAAAGTATTTCTATTTCTTACAAATCTTCCTCTGCCCATAGGGAGACTTGAAAAAACAAATTATATACCTCACCAGTTGACCTCTTAATTCTCTTTCTCTGTAAAAATAATGTTGGATACAAGCCAATGGGTATATGTTTTGCCCCATATTTAATTAACAGCAGTTATTAATCCTAAATTGGAATAGCCTTTGAAAACAGCATAGCGACACAGGAATACAGCATTGTCCAGGATGCCAATCGGTGGAAAAGGTAGAATGGCATTGTGACTGTAACCCCCAACCTTTTTCCACCACCTTTTAGATTTGTGAGGAAGATGGAGTTTTTTGATGAGAGCATATGGTTGACTGGTTTCTAAAATCTGTCCTCAGGAGAAGGACCAAAATATTTCCAGTCAATATGAATTTGTCTCAGAATTTAACTGACCTCAAGAATCTCCTTCATCTCATATTCAACATCAGGATCAGAAGAAGATATTAGGGGAGCTGCAGGGCCCTAGGAAAGAATAAGAGGCCTGGGGAGAAAGACAATCAAAGAATTATGTACCGACAAAGATGCTGGAATGCAAAGCTTATATCACACTGGATTCATTTTTTCTTAAAACAGTAGGACCCAGGAATCGTGGAGCAAATTTGTAACAGCTGGTCCTGAGATGGATGTGCTTAGAGGACGGCCAAATTTTGTCTCCAGTGCATTCTACTTATTATGGAAAATGGGTTTGCATAGAGAGTCATAGTTTTTTTGCCAAATTAGAAGAAAATCCATATGACAGGAATTGGCTGCAGGAACCACATAAGGCATGATATATTGGGAAGGAACATTGGGATGCTGTCCACAAACAATAGAAAGATGAAGCTCGAGTAGATTTTCGGGTGGGATTGTTGTAGGCCAACTCTGCCCATGGAATCTGATTCAACCAGTTGTTCTTCCAAGGGAGTCAAAGGCACTGATTAATAAAACAGTTTTTTTCTTTATTTTGGAGTAAATTGCAGGTTTTCTGTTGCTTTCATTGTAAGACACATTTATCCATAGTCGGCGACAGGCCAAAGTTAATTTTTACTCCTGCTTTTGGCCAAACAAAAAACACCATGCCGGAAAGCATCCCCAGCAGATCCCATTATAGTGAATGGGCATCCGGCGGTACACTGTGGTATCCACCTATTCCAGATACAGTGAACTCTGTTTCTCCTTCTGGTGGAGGAACAGACTGTCAGAGTTCACAGCGCAGATGTGAACATGGCCTTAGTCAGTGTTATGGATCCACTGATTACAGATCCAGATGGATCAGTGGTAAAGTGGAATAGGTTTGACTTTGAGGGCGTTATTCTGGAACCTCCACGGTTTTCATCCTTTGGCAGCTGACCCTCAAACTCAGGAAGACAAGCAAGATCAGAAAATGAATGAAACCACAGGCGCAGTCTGAGCAGGAACAAGACTAGAACAGGAATCTGGAACACCACAACAGGCAGACTGAAACAAGAGCAGAACACCAGACTGGATGTCAAAACATGAACAGAACTATACTGTGACCAAACAAACATGGAAACACAGACAGGCCATGGCAGAAACAGGTTAGACATGACAACGGACACAGGTCAGACATACAGGCTGGACAGAGAACAGAGCAAGATAACTACAGGCACAGATACAGGAGTGATTGTTGGAAATTATAACTATTGTTCAGCCAAAAGGTGGAATACACAGACAGAAAATATACATAGCTGAGCTCATTAGCCCACCGCACCCACAGGTGCACACAACAGAATGAGGGATTAGCCTCTGCCTGGAACAGAACACACAGCAAGAAAAGGCAATTAACTTGCTGAACAGAGCGGAGACATACCAGTGTTCATGTTCACACCACAAAGTATCCTCAGCCAGTACGCACAACAAAGAGGCAAAAATACAGTGCCACACCGACACATGGCACTAGATACACACCACCAGTATCCGGTAACCAGACCACATGGCATACAAGGACCACATCGTAATAGTCAGCTTTACAAATCCAACAGCTGTTTGTGGGTATTTCTATGGAGTATGTTGGTTTTTGCCCTTATTTATCATAGGGATTGCCTCATCTGCACTACAATCTGGCCTTCTGTAGCTTTCGCAGCTGAAAATAAGTCTGAATGTGATAGTTTGCCTGTACTAAGTTTAACAAGTGCTGTGCAGCACATTCAGAAATTTTGCTCCTAGACTTTGGATGAGCGAATCGACTTTGAATGAAACATCCGAAGTCGATTCGCATAAAACTTCGTTCTAATACTGTACCAAGCAGGAGCTCCGTACAGTATTAGAATGTGTTGGCTTCGATGAGCCGAGGTTATTGCTTGGAACCGACCCGAGTTCAGGATATGTTTTTTTACAGTACAAATTAATTTCTGAAGTTATTGCATGAAGTCTCGCAAGACTTTGCGAAGCAATAACTTTGGCGCATCGGAGCCAATGCATTCTAATACTGTACGGAGCTCCTGCTCCGTACAGTATTAGAACAAAGTTTTATGCGAATCGACTTTGGATGTTTCATCCAAAGTCGATTTTTTTCATCCCTATCCTAGACCATTACCTTTACAAATAAAAGACAAACTTCAAATTGCCCCCTGTTTATATTTCACGGCCAAAATTTCGAAGATTCTTCAGAACGTGATTTATTCATTCAGTTTGACTGTAAGAAAGAGGGTGAGAGGCTGAGGAAAAATTTGGCCTGAACACTAAGTGCTTGCCACTTTTTGGCAGAAACAGCCCATGGAGGAAATATGCTTGATGAACAAGGAGGATACAATTCCAGTTAAGGAACTAAAATGTGCCATTTTGGTAAAATGGTCAACTGCCACCCAGATGACTGTGCAATCAGAATAATTCATTAATGAATTCATGCAGATATGGGTCTGTAATCAGAAAATGGTGGAAACAACCAGCTGGTCACAGGTGAAATTCATTTTTTTTTGTGCACAAGTACAACAGTCAGCTGAGCTATAAAGTCCTGGAAATCCTAAGCAAAAGACCACCAGTAATGGTGAGGAATTAAATCCAGAGTCTTCCCTACTCCAAATAATCCAGTAAGGTTGAAAGAATGGTCCCAAGTCAGCATCCATTTTCTTAATCTCTGCAAAGCAAAAATTTTCAGTTGACTATCCTTGAGCAAGGCTAGACCTGCAAGCAAGAAAATACTGGGTTTAGTTATATACTGAGGATCAGTAGCTTGATCTCCTGGATCAAAAGACCGTAAAAAGCATCTGTCTTACCCTTTTTTTTGCTGGATAGTAATTCAAAAAAGTCAAACTGGGAAAAAACAAAGACCAGTGTGCTTGGCAGGGATTAAAGGATGTGTTGTCTACAGATTTAAAGGGGTAAATTATAATTATGACGTATCCTCAGGATCGGCGGGGGTCGATTCTGCAGCTTTCCAAGCACAGTGCTGTACATGGTATAGCGGTTGTGCTTGGTATTGCAGCTCAGCCCCATTCACTTCTATAGGGCTGAGCTGAAACTAGGCCACGTTTCAGTGACATCTCATGGCCTAGGAAGAGGCCGTGGCACTCAGTGAGCACCTGATCTCTAACAGCTGATTGGCGGGGGTCCCGGGTGTTGGTACCCTGCCAATCTGATATTGATAACCTATCCTGAGGATAGGTCATCAATATCTATTCCTGGATAACCCTTTTAAGTGTCCATCATTGGTGTTTAATGCCATCTTCCATTCCTCACAATTGTGAATGTAAATTAAATTATAGACACCGCTGAGAACAAATTTAGAGAAATTGGGCACAAAGGATATTTATTTTGATCATATTCTTGTTCAGGAAATAATATCAGGAAATAATACACTTTGAAAGCAGGGACCTAAAGGACCTTATTGCTTAGGCCCAAAGTGATGGGGAAGAATCTCTTATAAAATCCAGGGCACCAGGGTATTGGTTGATGGGAGCTGTAATTGGCACCAGTGACCTTTAAAGAGGTCAATAATTTTCATGTGCACATGACCTACAGCAGAGTGCAGCAATAGAGATGTCGTGAACATAAAATTTTCAGTTCGCGAACGGCGAACGCAAATTTCCGCAAATGTTCGTGAACGGGCGAACCTCCATAGACTTCAATAGGCAGGCGAATTTTAAAACCCACAGGGACTCTTTCTGGCCACAATAGTGATGGAAAAGTTGTTTCAAGGGGACTAACACCTGGACTGTGGCATGCCGGAGGGGGATCTATGGCAAAACTCCCATGGAAAATTACATAGTTGACGCAGAGTCTGGTTTTAATCCATAAAGGGCATAAATCACCTAACATTCCTGAATTGTTTGGAATAACGTGCTTTAAAACATAAGGTATGATGTTGTATCGATCAGGTATTGTAAGGGTTACGCCCGCTTCACAGTGACAGACCAAACTCCCCGTTTAACGCACCGCAAACAACCGCAAACAGTCCATTTACACAACCGCAAACTTCCCATTCGCACAAGGTTGGATACCAAGCTAGCCATGTCCCGTTCCTTGTCCTCACTGATGTCATTGAAGGTCTCTTCCTCCACCCAGCCACGTACAACACCAAGGGTCCCCGAAAGGTGACAACAAGCCCCCTGGGACGCCTGCTGTGGTTGGTCTTCCACCTCCTCAAAGCCACCTTCCTCCTCTGACTGCTCTTCTTCAGACTCCTCTCTCTGCGTTGCCTCTCTCTGCGTTATTATAAGGTGTGTTAAGTAGTACTATTCCTATCAGCTTAATCCCTGTTACGTCCCCTATCAGGGGACGTGTAAATGGAATCGATTTTAGGAACCGGGAGATGGAAAAAGATGCTTGGTCGGTCCTCCTAATTCCAATTTGGGGCACTGGACGTGCAATCTACTGTGCCACCAGATAGGAGCGGTGTGTTAAGTAGTACTATTCCTATCAGTTTAATCCCTGTTACGTCCCCTATCAGGGGACGTGTATATGGAATCGATTTTAGGAACCGGGAAATGGAAAAAGATGCTTGGTCGGTCCTCCTACGTCCAATTTGGGGCACTGCGCGTGCAATCTACTGTGCCACCAGATAGGAGTGGTGTGTTAAGTAGTACTATTCCTATCAGTTTAATCCCTGTTATGTCCACTATTATTATTATTATTATTATTATAAGGTGTGTTAAGTAGTACTATTCCTATCAGTTTAATCCCTGTTACGTCCACTAGTATTATTATTATTATTATTATTATAAGGTGTGTTAAGTAGTACTATTCCTATCAGTTTAATCCCTGTTACGTCCCCTATCAGGGGACATGTATGGAATAGATTTTAGACAACCGCAAAGAGTTGTCAATAGTTGACACACTCATGACATAAATGTTATTCCTCTATGCGTCAATCTTGGTGTAGTGATGACTGTGCTCGTGCGCACGTTTGGGAGATTGCAGGCGATGGGGGTTTTTCAAAGCCTATGGTCGTGCTGAGGCAGTTCAGTGACAGTTAAGTGACCCAGAAAACAATGATTCTGCAGTGTGGGCCCATTGTTGGCCTAGTAGGCTTTAATGATCACCTTAGATGATCACAAAGAAAATTAATGTTTTTTCTATGCAAAATTATCCAGCCGATCGCTTTTGGTCTGTTCACAATGAAGCAACGACCTTATCATCTGGGGTGTGCCAACATTGCCATTGCCAACACACTCATAGTGGTGGTCACTTCATTGTGATACGCAAGCCTCTTCACCACAACAAGGTTACGATCACGAAGGGGAATTGACACATGTATGTGCCTTTTTTTTTGTTTGGTTATTGAAGCCACAGTGCAGCACCAGAGGCCAGAAAAATTAGGCATGTACACATGCCTGAAAAATTAGGTATTGTTATTAGGTAGCAGCGGCCAGAAAAATTGATGTTTCCCAGGCAGAAAGTGCCCTAAAACATTGCGGCTTGAACCCTAGTTGGTGGCGGATAAGTCACGCAAGTCATCCGGCATTCAGAGATAAAATACAGCAGCATGTGGACCATTTTTATCCCAAGGCAGCTCATCTCATCAGGCCTTTTTTAGTCGAATGTATCGCCCACTGTCAGTCCCTTCGGGATCCATGCCTCATTCATCTTAATAAAGGTGAGGTAATCTAGACTTTTTTGACCTAGGCGACTTCTCTTCTCAGTGACAATACCTCCTGCTGCACTGAAGGTCCTTTCTGACAGGACACTTGAAGCTGGGCAGGCCAGAAGTTCTATCGCAAATTGGGATAGCTCAGGCCACAGGTCAAGCCTGCACACCCAGTAGTCAAGGGGTTCATCGCTCCTCAGAGTGTCAATATCTGCAGTTAAGGCGAGGTAGTCTGCTACCTGTCGGTCGAGTCGTTCAATGAGGGTGGACCCCGGAGGGCTGTGGCGATGAGTAGGACTTAAAAAGCTCTGCATGTCCTTCATCAACAACACGTCTGTAAAGCGTCCTGTCCTTGCCGTCGTGGTCATGGGAGGAGGAGGATTACTTTCACCTCTTCCCCTGTTAGATTCCCATTGTGCTGTGACATCACCCTTATACGCTGTGTAAAGCATACTTTTTAATTTATTTTGGAACTGCTGCATCCTTTCCGACTTCCGGTAATTCGGTAACATTTCAGGCACTTTCTGCTTATACCGGGGGTCTAGTAGCGTGGCCACCCAGTACGGGTCATTGGGGTCTTTCACAGGACATGAAAGACCCCATTTGCACAAGGTTGGATGCCGAGCTACTCATGTCCCATTCCTCGTCCTCAGTGATCTCACTGAAGATATGTTCTTCCCCCCAGCCACGTACAACACCACGGGTACCAGATAGGTGACAACGAGCACCCTGGGATGCCTGTTGTGGTTGGTCTTCCTCCTCAAAGCCACATTCCTCCTCTGACTCCTCTTCCTCACACTCCTCTTTCAGCATTGCCACAGGTCCAGCAAGCGATGCTGATAAGGCTGTTTCTGGTGCTGATGGTGACCACAACTCTTCCTCTTCCTCTTCACGCTCATCTATGGCCTGATCCAGCACTCTTCGCAGGGCACGCTCCAGGAAGAAAACAAATGGGATGATGTCGCTGATGGTGCCTTCAGTGCGACTGACTAGGTTTGTCACCTCCTCAAAAGGACGCATGAGCCTACAGGCATTGCGCATGAGCGTCCAGTAACGTGGCAAAAAAATTCCCAGCTCCGCAGAGGCTGTCCTAGCACCCCGGTCATACAAATACTCGTTGACGGCTTTTTCTTGTTGGAGCAGGCGGTCGAACATTAGGAGTGTTGAATTCCAACGTGTCGGGCTGTCGCAAATCAAGCGCCTCACTGGCATGCTGTTTCGCCGCTGGATATCTGAAAAGTGCGCCATGGCCGTGTAGGAACGCCTGAAATGGCCACACACCTTCCTGGCCTGCTTCAGGACATCCTGTAACCTTAGGTACTTATGCACAAACCGTTGTACGATCAGATTACACACATGTGCCATGCACGGCACATGTGTCAACTTGCCTAAATTCAATGCCGCCAACAAATTGCTTCCGTTGTCACACACCACTTTGCTGATCTCTAGTTGGTGCAAAGTCAGTATCACGACCGGCGTGCCGATCACATACGTGACACAAAGGGATGGAAAAGGAAGGCCCTGTCCATGGGAGAGGGAAAGATGGTGACCCTAACTCACCTTGAGGCTGGCACCTGACTGCCCTGACATCCTTAGACGGGTTTCTATCCCGTATGCCGATCACATGCCTAAACCCTGGCTTTCCCTAATATGAGCCCTACGTAATGAATAGGGCGGTGGGAACACTAGTCCGCACCACTAACACTAAAGGGAAACACTAGGGAGAAGACAGACAATACTGACAAAACATATAGTCCCAGGTGGGCGACAACAAACAACCAACAGGGATCCGGAGGGTAATGCTCTGGTACGACAACCAGGGATAACAGCAACTCAGCTCCAGTGGGTCAGTATGGAAGTCCAGGCAGGAAGCTCTATATCTGGCAACCAGAGAAGTGGGAGAGGGGAATAAAAGGAGGTTGGGAGTGCCGGACAAGAAACAGCTGAGGAGAAGAAGCTACGGATCCCTGATTGAGACAAAAAGGATTTCAAGGCAAACCCAGAAAGCTACCATTAAGTAACAGCGCTATCTTTAGACATAGAGCGCGCAGCCACCCGCTGCGACTTCCTGACCCCGGGTATAACGGAGTCAGACGTGGCTCTTGACACCCTCGTGACAGTCAGCCACTGATCCACCTGTGCGTTCAGGGCGGACAGGAGTGCTGGTCCGATGTGACTCTCTGCTTTAAGGCAAGTCAACCCCAAGATGGCGTGACACTGTCGTATCCGGGATGTGGAATAGCCCCTGGGGAGCTGGGGGGGTGCCGTTTATGTGGAGCAAGATGTAGCAGCAGAAGAGGACTCAGCCGAGGAGGTTATGGAAGAGGATGGAGTAGGAGGAGTAGAGGAGGTGGCAGCAGGCCTGCCTGCAAGTCGTGGCGGTGTCACTAACTCCTCTGCAGAGCCACGCATTCCTTGCTTGGCAGCCGTCAGCAGGTTTTCCCAATGCTCAGTGTAGGTGATATACCTGCCGTGACCGTGCTTTGCAGACCATGTATCAGTGGTCAGATGGACCCTTGCCCCAACACTGGGTATATAGGAAGAAAAAGGAAAAAAGGAAGTTTATTCAACCACTCAAGGATCTGGAAAAATCCCCAGAGTGTCTCAAAGTAGGCGCCGACAGTGGTGGTAAAGTGGGTCTGGGTAACGCGAGGAAGGCAGCTCAAGAAGTGTCCAATGAAAGCACTCAATGTAAAGATGAAATACACAAGGGGGGGGGGAGTCAATTGAATGGAGTTCAAATGACCAAGGGAGATGGGGAAACATACAAAAGCGCCAATCCAAGCTATGAGTGGATAAAGAATGTAGTATCTTGGTGGTATAGTAACACAATGTAAAGTTGAAAAAAATATATAGTTGAAAAAAATATAAATAAAATAAAAATACAAGGTATATTTAAAAAGTACAAAGTGGATTGAAACCGATAAACAGATGAAGTTCACTTCCTGCTAACGGTATCAGCAGGAGATTAAAAACAAAGGGTTAAAAACAAGACATATAAGATAAAATGGATGGGAAACATCCAGTGAGACACTTACTTCACTGGGGGGTCGTCAGCAGGATAAGCATAAAACACCTGTGATGGTTCCCCCTGGCCAGGTATGTAGAATCTTAGTGAATGATGGCAGCGAGGCAGAGCGCTTCTGATCAAATCACCTTTATTGTATGATATATGGCTCAACGCGTTTCGGGGATCAAGGTTTCCCCTTCATCAGGAGCAAGTATGCTACAGTTGTACTTTTGACATGTCAGGTCTATAAATACACAGGTCAATTAAGAATTTGGCGCAAAAAGACCGAAACCGGAAGTGATGTGGTGTCACTTCCGGTCGGTGGAACGCAGACTGCGTTCCAAAGGGCGGAAGTAGAGTGATCAAATGGGATAATAAAGAAATAATAGTAAAGTGCAATGATACAAGTTGGGGTGTGATAAAGTGAAGCGTTAATGATGGGGAGGTGGCCGAGGACAGGTGTTAGAGTGGAGGGATGGAGCGATCCGATGCGATCCACTAAACGCTCCTCCCGGTGGAATGCATGATCGGGGGGCGGGGTTAGCGGAAATAGTACAGAGAAAAAGGAGAAATGTTGAATAATCAAAAAATTGAATAATAACTTTATAGTTGGAAGTGCGGGCTATGCAGACGCGGCCGGGGACAAGTATTATTGCAGGGGGAGGTGCCGATCCGATGCAAATAAACCCGGTGGAACGCACGTTCGGGGGGGGCGAAGTTAGCAGTGGTTATGTGCGCATGTATCTAACTTGCAGCACGGAGGGGTCGGAGGTTGTAGGAGGCACTGTATGTGTGGTCATGTGATATTTATCACATGATCGGGGTACGTGTCAAGTGTACTGATGGGGAAATGGTCTATAAATCAATTAGCATGCGAAAGATATACTTAAAAGCATGTGAGATTACATGGAAATGATCCATAAGGTCCAGTGAATACATATATACTGTATATAGCGGGTGGTGTGAAGCCCCCACATACAGATATAATGGACAAATAGAGTGGAACAATATATGCAATGGGGAGTGATGAGTGAATGTAATGGAAATGGAAATAAAGTTAAAATAAAGTATGAAAGAAAAAAGGAAGAGAAACTAAAAATAAAATAAAGGAAACTAAACATAAACATATATCAAAATATAAAGATAGAACTAGAAAACAAAAGTACGAATAATTTAAAAAGTTATACATAAAATATAAAATATATATATATATATATACACATAAAGAGAGTGTATAAACACACACATATATATACACACAGAATGAGTAATAAATAGACAATGATAATGGGAACTATATATATATATATATATATATATATATAGAGTGAAAAATGGCGGCACTGGCTCCAAGGAGAGAAGGCGGGTGCACGTCCCAAAGGGAATGGACTGATTTCCCTGGTGGATATATTCAGAAAAATGAGCGGCACTCCAGAAATAAAAGCAGTGAACCCTTTATTCACACCAGTGGTGCAACGTTTCGGCTCTGGTCACGAGCCTTTCTCAAGCAAAGATACAACTCAAATGACAGTGATTATATAGGGGATACAAGTCACGTGGTCACAACCCAGTGGGTGTGTTCAATAATTCATAAAGATACATAACAATCATTAGTGGTGAATATACATTGTGCCGTTGGTACAGGAAATCATACTAATCATCATTATAGGCAGTGACAAGTGTTAAATACAAGACAATGTATGGATCAGGTTCATAAACATGAACAAGATCGGATAATGTGCCAACATATAGTGTATACATCATAAATAAGTATATGGGGGAGGAGCAACAAAATAGTATCGCAGAACATACCTACTGAGCGAGGAGGCTCATTCAGCGCCGTGGAGTCGGCGTTGTGGATGTCCTACTGCGCAGGCGTGGCAGCACACCAATCGCAAGTACTCAGCAAGCCTGGAATACTGCACGTCATCGCAGTGGGCCGGCTTCAATACGTCACTACAGACGTCCTCCCAGAAGAACACAGTGTATAATCCTGTGCGCATGCTCAGTAGAGAATCGAGCTAAACGCGCCATCTTAGTTACTGGAAGACTGCCCCTGAACCACCACTCTGCACATCGGCGGATAATGTCCGCTATCATAAATTTGGGGTCAGAATCTAAAATCCTATACACCTGTGAATCATCCAGTTGTCGCATAATTTCCTGTACATATTTAGTGGTGTCCATCACCACGACCGCACCCCCCTTATCAGCGGGTTTGAGAGTGAGGGTGGGGTCGGATCTGAGGGACTCCAAGGCTTCTATCTCAGTGGTAGTCAGATTGGGATATCTGAAATTAGGCTTCCCCAATGAGGATGACCTGAGCTCAGAGATTCCCTGTCTGACAGCACTGACATAGGCATCAACAGATGGCTCATTGATAACTGGTACAAAATTGCTTTTAGAAAAAAGGTTGAGAGAACCCAGGGTGAAATCACTCATCTGGGGTCTCGCAACCGCACTCTTCTTGTGGAACCATACTTTCAGCTTGATTCGCCGAAAGAAGGAAAACAGATTGGATTCAATTTCAAACCAATCGACTGGTGCACTGGGACAAAATGAAAATCCCTTGGACAGGACACTCACTTGAGTAGCAGTCAACTCCTTAGAGGATAAATTGACAACAGTCACTTCTTCTTCCCTGGAGCTGACTTCATCGCCATTGACCTGGTTTTGCTGCTGCGTGCTCCGCCTGGCCCTCCTGTGTCCACGGCCACCTCTCCTGATGCGTCGCCGCGTCTCTCCGGTTGCTGTGGACCCTTCTCTAAAAAAGACTGCTCCACATTAGAGGATGCCTGAGTTGTCTTTCTCCGTCTCCTGGGGGGAGGGGGGGATAGATCCAGGATACTTAAACGCAGAGAGTTGAGCTGGATCCATAAGTTGGATAGCTTGAAGCCAAAGGGCTTGAACGCTGATTACAATTTTGGGGATGTTCTGTGAGGGTTGGTTTGCCCTCTCTTTATTGCTCGATACTGTTCTGCACTATTGTGTACATACGCTGAGAGTTATATAACTCATGATTCTCTTATTCTAACTTTTTTTCTCATCCTTTCTAGATCACTTTCACCTTGCACATTGGGGTATGGAACATATGGCTGGAGTATACGCAGCATACCATGGAAGGGGTTCATTCTATTATAGTCTACTTTTTTTTACTTATGCTTGATTTAGTTTTGTTGCTGACAGGCATGGCAGACACCGCATTATGATATTCTATCAAAATCCTCCTTTTTACAATTTTTACTTGTATATTGGGAGCTGCACTGTACACACTTCTGCAGCATCCGTAAACCATACAGAGGAGATCCCTCTCGGGCAGGTGGGGAGGTTGGATCTCCTGGCGTTATCCCTGCAGACACTGCGGTTACCGTGGTTGTGCTGGGTTCTCTGCCAGGACGGGGTATATGGGTACCCTGTTTCATGGGGTTCCCTTTGCCCTTTTCCAACCCCCTATGCCCGTTTTTGTTTGTGGTGGGGTGCGATATGCAGAGTGGTGGTTCAGGGGCAGTCTTCCAGTAACTAAGATGGCGCGTTTAGCTCGATTCTCTACTGAGCATGCGCACAGGATTATACACTGTGTTCTTCTGGGAGGACGTCTGTAGTGACGTATTGAAGCCGGCCCACTGCGATGACGTGCAGTATTCCAGGCTTGCTGAGTACTCGCGATTGGTTTGCTGCCACGCCTGCGCAGTAGGACATCCACAACGCCGACTCCACGGCGCTGAATGAGCCTCCTCGCTCAGTAGGTATGTTCTGCGATACTATTTTGTTGCTCCTCCCCCATATACTTATTTATGATGTATACACTATATGTTGGCACATTATCCGATCTTGTTCATGTTTATGTACCTGATCCATACATTGTCTTGTATTTAACACTTGTCACTGCCTATAATGATGATTAGTATGATTTCCTGTACCAACGGCACGATGTATATTCACTAGTGTTGAGCGAACAGTTCGAGCATAGTTCGGGTCCGTACCGAATTTTGGGGTGTTCGTGACACGGACCCGAACCCGAACTTTTTCGTAAAAGTTCGGGTTCGGGTTCGTCGTTCGGCATGTATTTTGGCGCATTTTGAAAGGCTGCAAAGCAGCCAATCAACATGCATCATACTACTTGCCCTAAGATGCCATCGCAGCCATGCCTACTATTGGCAAGGCTGTGATTGGCCAAGTGCAGCATGTGACTCAGCCTCTTTATAAGCTTGTGCGCACGTCGGGAAGTGCTCACTCCCGATGTGAATAGAACAGGGATAGACGCAGCTGATGCTAGGGCGAGAATAGGCAGGGATAATTGAATAACTGGAAGCAAATTTCTCTCCTCCACCTGTGATTCATCTGAACAACTGCAGCTGAGCTGCTTTTTTGATAGGGATTGGCTATTTTTAGAGTGGCCAGAGTGATTTTTCCATCCACATGTACCTGGGCTGACCGCCGGCCGCCATTTTGCGACTTGTAGTGCTGCAGCAGAAGCTGCCACAGTGTGCATTCCAAAGCTCCAAACAAGTCAGACATCTACACCTGGGATTCAGACCAATAGCTATTTAGCAGCACAGTCCAAGGCTATTTTTTTTAAAGGTTGTGCAGACCATTTTGTGGCACATGTTACTGGGCTGATAGGCGGCGGCCATCTTGGGACTAGTGCTGCAGCACAATCTCTCCCAACGTCCATTAATCACTTGTAATAGTGGTCTGTGCCATAGAAATCCTACATCAGGGACTTGGGTGTGCTTGTGTCACCCCTACTAATACCAGTCCACCTGTAATCCATACAGTGAAAAGCCATAAAGTATTCCAGTGAGGGAATTTTTTTTTTATTTAAAAAAGGCCAAGTTAGTTTATCTGGCGTTCAATATACTAGATACAGTTAGGCCTGCGTTTCATACATCTGGAATTAGCAAACTAATGTGCTGGGGTTGGGAAAACATATATGTACCCATACTAGAATCTGTCAAAGAAAGCGGTACTCACATATAACAGTCATTCCATCTGTAATCCATACAGTCAAAAGACTGAAAGTATTCCAGTGAGGGAATTTTTTTTATTTAAAAAAGGCCAAGTTAGTTTATCTGGCGTTCAATATACTAGATACAGTTAGGCCTGCGTTTCATACATCTGGAATTAGCAAACTAATGTGCTGGGGTTGGGAAAACATATACAGTGGGATGCGAAAGTTTGGGCAACCTTGTTAATCGTCATGATTTTCCTGTATAAATCGTTGGTTGTTACGATAAAAAATGTCAGTTAAATATATCATATAGGAGACACACACAGTGATATTTGAGAAGTGAAAGGAAGTTTATTGGATTTACAGACAGTGTCCTATAATTGTTTAAACAAAATTAGGCAGGTGCATAAATTTGGACACCACAAAAAAGAAATGAAATCAATATTTAGTAGATCCTCTAAACGCTTCCTGAAGGTTCCAATGAGAGTCTGGATTCTGGTTGAAGGTATTTTGGACAATTCCTCTTTACAAAACATCTTTAGTTCATTCAGGTTTGATGGCTTCCGAGCACGGACAGCTCTCTTTAAGTCACACCACAGATTTTCAATTATATTCAGGTCTGGGGACTGAGATGGCCATTCCAGAACGTTGTACTTGTTCCTCTGCATAAATGCCTTAGTGGATTTTGAGCAGTGTTTAGGGTCGTTGTCTTGTTGAAATATCCAGCCCCGGCGCAGCTTCAGCTTTGTCACTGATTACTGGACATTGGTCTCCAGAATCTTCTGATACTGAGTGGAATCCATGCGTCCCTCAACTTTGACAAGATTCCCAGTCCCTGCACTGGCCACACAGCCCCACAGCATGATGGAACCACTATCATATTTTACTGTAGGTAGCAGATGTTTTTCTTGGAATGCTGTGTTCTTTTTCCTCCATGCATAACGCCCCTTGTTATGGCCAAATAACTAAATTTTAGTTTCATCAGTCCACAGCACCTTATTCCAAAATGAAGCTGGCTTGTCCAAATGTGCTTTAGCCCACCTCAAGCGGCACTTTTTGTGCTGTGGGCGGAGAAAAGGCTTCCTCTGTATCACTCTCGCATACAGCATCTCCTTGTGTAAAGTGCGCCGAATGGTTGAACGATGCACAGTGACTCCATCTGCAGCAAAATGATGTTGTAGGTCTTTGGTGCTGGTCTGTGGGTTGACTCTGACTGTTCTCACCATTCGTCGCTTCTGTCTATCCGAGACTTTTCTTGGTCTGCCACTTCGAGCCTTAACTTGAACTGAGCCTGTGGTCTTCCATTTCCTCAATATGTTCCTAACTGTGGAAACAGACAGCTGAAATCTCTGAGACAGCTTTCTGTATCCTTCCCCTAAACCATGATGGTGAACAATCTTTGTCTTCAGGTCATTTGAGAGTTGTTTTGAGACCCCCATGTTGCTACTCTTCAGAGAAAATTAAAAGAGGAGGGAAACTTACAATTGACCCCCTTAAAAACTCTTTCTCATAATTGGATTCAACTGTGTATGTAGGTCAGGGGTCACTGAGCTTACCAAGCCAATTTGAGTTCCGAAAATTAGTTCTAAAGGTTTTGGAATCAATAAAATGACAACAGTGCCCAAATTTATGTACCTGCCTAATTTTGTTTAAACAATTATAGCACACTTTCTGTAAATCCAATAAACTTCATTTCACTTCTCAAATATCACTGTGTGTGTCTCCTATATGATATATTTAACTGACATTTTTTATCGTAACAACCAACGATTTATACAGGAAAATCATGACGATTAACAAGGTTGCCCAAACTTTCGCATCCCACTGTATGTACCCATACTAGAATCTGTCAAAGAAAGCGGTACTCACATATAACAGTCATTCCATCTGTAATCCATACAGTCAAAAGACTGAAAGTATTCCAGTGAGGGGATTTTTTTTATTTAAAAAAGGCCAAGTTAGTTTATCTGGCGTTCAATATACTAGATATAGTTAGGCCTGCGTTTCATACATCTGGAATTAGCAAACTAATGTGCTGGGGTTGGGAAAACATATATGTACCCATACTAGAATCTGTCAAAGAAAGCGGTACTCACATATAACAGTCATTCCATCTGTAATCCATACAGTCAAAAGACTGAAAGTATTCCAGTGAGGGAATTTTTTTTTTATTTAAAAAAGGCCAAGTTAGTTTATCTGGCGTTCAATATACTAGATACAGTTAGGCCTGCGTTTCATACATCTGGAATTAGCAAACTAATGTGCTGGGGTTGGGAAAACATATATGTACCCATACTAGAATCTGTCAAAGAAAGCGGTACTCACATATAACAGTCATTCCATCTGTAATCCATACAGTCAAAAGACTGAAAGTATTCCAGTGAGGGGATTTTTTTTATTTAAAAAAGGCCAAGTTAGTTTATCTGGCGTTCAATATACTAGATACAGTTAGGCCTGCGTTTCATACATCTGGAATTAGCAAACTAATGTGCTGGGGTTGGGAAAACATATATGTACCCATACTAGAATCTGTCAAAGAAAGCGGTACTCACATATAACAGTCATTCCATCTGTAATCCATACAGTCAAAAGACTGAAAGTATTCCAGTGAGGGAATTTTTTTTATTTAAAAAAGGCCAAGTTAGTTTATCTGGCGTTTAATATACTAGATACAGTTAGGCCTGCGTTTCATACATCTGGAATTAGCAAACTAATGTGCTGGGGTTGGGAAAACATATATGTACCCATACTAGAATCTGTCAAAGAAAGCGGTACTCACATATAACAGTCATTCCATCTGTAATCCATACAGTCAAAAGACTGAAAGTATTCCAGTGAGGGGATTTTTTTTATTTAAAAAAGGCCAAGTTAGTTTATCTGGCGTTCAATATACTAGATACAGTTAGGCCTGCGTTTCATACATCTGGAATTAGCAAACTAATGTGCTGGGGTTGGGAAAACATATATGTACCCATACTAGAATCTGTCAAAGAAAGCGGTACTCACATATAACAGTCATTCCATCTGTAATCCATACAGTCAAAAGACTGAAAGTATTCCAGTGAGGGAATTTTTTTTTTATTTAAAAAAGGCCAAGTTAGTTTATCTGGCGTTCAATATACTAGATACAGTTAGGCCTGCGTTTCATACATCTGGAATTAGCAAACTAATGTGCTGGGGTTGGGAAAACATATATGTAACCATACTAGAATCTGTCAAAGAAAGCGGTACTCACATATAACAGTCATTCCATCTGTAATCCATACAGTCAAAAGACTGAAAGTATTCCAGTGAGGGGATTTTGCTTATAAAAAATAATATATTTCATTGTGGTGCGAGTTGAATCACAACAATGAAGAAAAATACTATTAAGGGACGAGGACGCGGTCGTGGTGGTGTCCGTGGAGCCTCTGTTGCTGGTAGAGGAAGTGGCCGTTCGGCCCCAGGCGCACACAGTAGGGAACGAACTCCCTCAACTAGCCGGCAGAATGTACCGCAATATCTCGTGGGGCCCAATGCCGCTCTTAGGATGGTAAGGCCTGAGCAGGTACAGGCATTAATCGATTGGGTGGCCGACAGTGCTTCCAGCACGTTCACCACATGGTCTTCCACCCAGTCTTCTGCGGAAAGCGCACAGGTGGCACCTGAAAACCAAGCCCATCAGTCTGTCACATCACCCCCAAGCATATCAGGGAAACGGTCTGAGCCACAAGTTATGCAGCAGTCTCTTCTTCTGTTTGAAGACTCTGCTTCCAGGGTTTCCCAGGGGCGTCCACCTAGCCCTTCCCCAGTGGAGGAAGACATACCATGCACTGACGCACAACCACTTATGTCTCCAGATGAAGAGGACATGGGAATACCACCACAGCAGAGTCACCGACTCTCTGATGATGACGAAACACAGGTGCCCACTGCCGCGTCTTTTTGCAGTGTGCAGACTGAACAGGAGGAGGTCAGGGAGGGAGACTGGGTGGAAGACGATGCAGAGGACGATGAGGTCTTAGACCCCACATGGACTGAAGGTCGTGGCGATGACTTTCACAGTTCAGAGGAAGAGGTAGTGGTGAGACCGAGACAACAGCGAAACCAAAGAGGGAGCAGGGGGCCAAAGCAGACGAGCCGCCGCCCCCAGAGTTCGCCTGCTACTGGACATCGCCAACAGGGACCCAGCCCCACAAAGGCAGCTTCAAAGAGTTCCCTGGCATGGCACTTCTTTAAACAATGTCCTACCGACAAGACCCGAGTGACTTGCACGCTCTGCCATCAGAGCCTGAGGCGAGGCATTAACGTTCTGAACCTCAGCACAACCTGCATGACCAGGCATCTACATGCAAAGCATGAACTGCAGTGGGGTACACACCTTAAAAACCAGGCACTCGCTGAGGCTCCCCCTGCTCCCTCTACCGCTGCTGCCTCGGCTTCCGCCTCGAGAGGAATGTTGCCACCTGCCGAGCAGCAAACAGAGGATGTGCCACCGACACCACCACCACCGCCACCGTCAACTAGCGTCTCCACTATATCACACAGCAGCGTTCAGCTCTCAATATCTCAAACCTTAGAGAGGAAGCGCAAATTCCCCCCGAGTCACCCTCGAGCCCTTGGCCTGAACGCCAGCATTTCTAAACTGCTGGCCTTTGAAATGCTGTCATTCCGGCTGGTGGACACAGACAGCTTCAAACAGCTGATGGCCATGGCTGTCCCGCAGTATGTGGTTCCCAGCCGCCACTACTTCTCCAAGACAGCCGTGCCTTCCCTGCACATGCAAGTGTCCGATAAAATCAAGTGTGCACTGCGCAACGCCATTTGTGGCAAGGTCCACCTAACCACAGATACGTGGACCAGTAAGCACGGCCAGGGACGCTATATCTCACTAACTGCACACTGGATGAATGTAGTGGCGGCTGGGCCCCCGGCGGACAGTTCCTTGGCGCACGTCCTTCCGCCCCCTAGGATCGCAGGGCATCATTCTCTGCCTCCTGTAGCCTCCTCCTCCTACTCGGCTTCCTCCTCCACTGCTTCCACCAGCTCATCCGGTCAGCCACACACCTTCACCACCAAGTTCAGCACAGCCCGGGGTAAACGTCAGCAGGCCATTCTGAAACTCATATGTTTGGGGGACAGGCCCCACAGCGCAAAGGAGTTGTGGCGGGGTATTGAACAACAGACCGACGAGTGGTTTCTGCCGGTGGGCCTCAAGCCAGGCCTGGTGGTATGCGATAATGGGCGAAATCTCGTGGCAGCTCTGGGACTAGCCGGTTTGACGCACATCCCTTGCCTGGCGCATGTGCTGAACTTGGTGGTGCAGAGGTTCATTCACCACTACCCCAACATGTCAGAGCTGCTGCATAAAGTGCGGGCCGTCTGTGCGCGCTTCCGCCGTTCACATCCTGCCGCTGCTCGCCTGTCTGCGCTACAGCGGAACTTCGGCCTTCCCGCTCACCGCCTCATATGCGACGTGCCCACCCGGTGGAACTCCACCTTGCACATGCTGGAGAGACTGTGCGAGCAGCAGCAGGCCATAGTGGAGTTTCAGCTGCAGCACGCTCGCGTCAGTCGTACTGCCGAACAGCACCACTTCACCACCAATGATTGGGCCTCCATGCGAGACCTGTGTGCCCTGCTGCGCTGTTTCGAGTACTCCACCAACATGGCCAGTGGCGATGACACTGTTATCAGCGTTACAATACCACTTCTATGTCTCCTTGAGAAAACACTTAGGGCAATGATGTTAGAGGAGGTGGCCCAGGTGGAGGAGGAGGAGGAGGATGAGGATGAGGGCTCGTTTCTAACACTTTCGGGCCAGTCTGTTCGAAGTGGCTCAGAGGGAGGTTTGTTTAAGCAGCAGAGGACAGGTTCACAAGTCGCCAGCCAAGGCACTGTACTGGAGGACGAGGAGGATGAGGAGGAGGAGGTGGAGGGGGACGAGGATGACGCAAGTTCACAGCGGGGTGGCAGCCCAGGCCCATCACTGGTGCGTGGCTGGGGGGATACGGTGGACGATGACGATACGCCTCCCACAGAGGACAGCTTGTCCTTACCCATGGGTAGCCTGGCCCACATGAGCGAATATATGCTCCAATGCCTGCGCAACGACAGCAGAGTTGCCCACGTTTTAACGTGTGCAGACTACTGGGTGGCCACCCTGCTGGATCCCCGGTATAAAGACAATGTGCCCACTTTAATTCCTGAACTGGAGCGCGACCGTAAGATGCGCGAGTACAAGCGCACGCTGATAGAGGCGCTCTTGAGAGCATTCCCACATGTCACAGGGGAACAGGTGGAAGGTGAAGGCAGAGGAGTGGCAAGAGGTCGCCAACGCAGCTGTGTCACGGCCAGCTCATCTGAGGGCAGGGTTAGCATGGCAGAAATGTGGAAAAGTTTTGTCTCCACGCCACAGCTATCTGCACCAACACCTGATACGGAACGTGTTAGCAGGAGGCAGCATTTCACTAACATGGTTGAACAGTATGTCTGCACACCCCTCCACATCCTGACGGATGGTTCGGCCCCATTCAACTACTGGGTTTCGAAATTGTCCACGTGGCCAGAGTTAGCATGTTATGCCTTGGAGGTGCTTTCCTGCCCGGCGGCCAGCGTTTTATCTGAACGCGTATTCAGCACGGCAGGGGGCGTCATTACTGACAAGCGCAGCCGCCTGTCCACAGCCAACGTGGACAAGCTGACCTTCATAAAGATGAACCAGGCATGGATCCCACAGGACCTGTCCCTCCCTTGTGCAGAGTAGTCATTATTAACTGCCTAAAACATGTCTTGTTGTGCTACGGGCCACTTCTTTATTTGATACAAATTTTATGAAACCCACAGTTGAATGAAACTCTTCTCTGTCTGGGCGCCGGGGCCTAACCAGATGAAAGTGGCCGGTTAAACTAACGGGTGACATGAAGCCATAACCTCTGCCATGCTACCTCTGTCTTCTGTCTGGGTGCTGAGGCCTAAGTCAAATAAAGCGGTCTTCTGCTGTGCTGGGGGATATGAAGCTAATCTCTGACCTCTCTCCTCTGTCTGGGTCCAAAGGCCTAAATCACTGAAAGAGGCCTTCTCCTGTGGTGTGTGATATGATGCCAGAATATGTGCTGTGGGGCCTCTCTCCTCTTCCTGGGTGCAGGGGTCAAATAAACTAAATTGTGGCCTACTCCTGTGGTGGTTGATATGATGCCTGATTCTCTGATGTGGAACCTCTCTCCTCTGTTTGGGTGAAGGGGTCAAAGTAACTAAATGGTGGCTTCTCCTGTGGTGGCTGATATGATGCCAGAATATGTGCTGTGGGGCCTCTCTCCTCTTCCTGGGTGCAGGGGTCAAAGTAACTAAATGGTGGCTTCTCCTGTGGTGGCTGATATGATGCCAGAATATGTGCTGTGGGGCCTCTCTCCTCTTCCTTGGTGCAGGGGTCAAAGTAACTCAATGGTGGCTTCTCCTGTGGTGGCTGATATGATGCCAGAATATGTGCTGTGGTGCCTCTCTCCTCTGTCTGGGTCCAAAGGCCTAAATCACTGAAAGAGGCCTTCTCCTGTGGTGTGTGATATGATGCCTGAATATGTGCTGTGGTGCCTCTCTCCTCTTCCTGGGTGCGGGGGTCAAAGTAACTCAATGGTGGCTTCTCCTGTGGTGGCTGATATGATGCCAGAATATGTGCTGTGGTGCCTCTCTCCTCTTCCTGGGTGCGGGGGTCAAAGTAACTCAATGGTGGCTTCTCCTGTGGTGGCTGATATGATGCCAGAATATGTGCTGTGGGGCCTCTCTCCTCTTCCTGGGTGCAGGGGTCAAAGTAACTCAATGGTGGCTTCTCCTGTGGTGGTTAGTATGATGCCAGAATATGTGCTGTGGGGCCTCTCTCCTCTTCCTGGGTGCAGGGGTCAAAGTAACTCAATGGTGGCTTCTCCTGTGGTGGCTGATATGATGCCAGAATATGTGCTGTGGTGCCTCTCTCCTCTTCCTGGGTGCGGGGGTCAAAGTAACTCAATGGTGGCTTCTCCTGTGGTGGCTGATATGATGCCAGAATATGTGCTGTGGGGCCTCTCTCCTCTTCCTGGGTGCAGGGGTCAAAGTAACTCAATGGTGGCTTCTCCTGTGGTGGTTAGTATGATGCCAGAATATGTGCTGTGGGGCCTCTCTCCTCTTCCTGGGTGCAGGGGTCAAAGTAACTCAATGGTGGCTTCCCCTGTGGTGGCTGATATGATGCCAGAATATGTGCTGTGGGGCCTCTCTCCTCTTCCTGGGTGCAGGGGTCAAAGTAACTCAATGGTGGCTTCTCCTGTGGTGGCTGATATGATGCCAGAATATGTGCTGTGGTGCCTCTCTCCTCTTCCTGGGTGCGGGGGTCAAAGTAACTCAATGGTGGCTTCTCCTGTGGTGGCTGATATGATGCCAGAATATGTGCTGTGGGGCCTCTCTCCTCTTCCTGGGTGCAGGGGTCAAAGTAACTCAATGGTGGCTTCTCCTGTGGTGGCTGATATGATGCCAGAATATGTGCTGTGGTGCCTCTCTCCTCTTCCTGGGTGCGGGGGTCAAAGTAACTCAATGGTGGCTTCTCCTGTGGTGGCTGATATGATGCCAGAATATGTGCTGTGGGGCCTCTCTCCTCTTCCTGGGTGCAGGGGTCAAAGTAACTCAATGGTGGCTTCTCCTGTGGTGGTTAGTATGATGCCAGAATATGTGCTGTGGGGCCTCTCTCCTCTTCCTGGGTGCAGGGGTCAAAGTAACTCAATGGTGGCATCTCCTGTGGTGGTTAGTATGATGCCAGAATATGTGCTGTGGGGCCTCTCTCCTCTTCCTGGGTGCAGGGGTCAAAGTAACTCAATGGTGGCTTCTCCTGTGGTGGCTGATATGATGCCAGAATATGTGCTGTGGTGCCTCTCTCCTCTTCCTGGGTGCGGGGGTCAAAGTAACTCAATGGTGGCTTCTCCTGTGGTGGCTGATATGATGCCAGAATATGTGCTGTGGTGCCTCTCTCCTCTTCCTGGGTGCGGGGGTCAAAGTAACTCAATGGTGGCTTCTCCTGTGGTGGCTGATATGATGCCAGAATATGTGCTGTGGTGCCTCTCTCCTCTTCCTGGGTGCAGGGGTCAAAGTAACTAAATGGTGGCTTCTCCTGTGGTGGTTGATATGATGCCTGATTCTCTGCTGTGAAACCTCTCTCCTCCATCTGGGTGTAGGGGTCAAAGTCTTTCAAAGTCGCCTTCTCCTGTGCTGATTGATATAAAGCTGATGGTTGTGCCATCTGACATGGTTGCCAGGGTCTGATTCAATGGGGGCCTACTCCTGTGGTGGGTGATCTAAATGCCTGATTCTCTGCTGTGAAACCTCTCTCCTCCGTCTGGGTGTAGGGGTCAAAGTCTTTCAAAGTCGCCTTCTCCTGTGCTGATTGATATGAAGCTGATGGTTGTGCCATCTGACATGGTTGCCGGGGTCCCATTAAATTGGGGCCTACTCCTGTGGTGGGTGATCTAAATGCCTGATTCTCTGCTTTGAAACCTCTCTCCTCCGTCCGGGTGTAGGGGTCAAAGTCTGTCAAAGTCGCCTTCTCCTGTGCTGATTGATATAAAGCTTATGCTTGTGCCATCTGACATGGTTGCCGGGGTCTGATTCAATGGTGGCCTACTCCTGTGGTGGGTGATCTAAATGCCTGATTCTCTGCTGTGTAACCTCTCTCCTCCGTCTGGGTGTAGGGGTCAAAGTAACTAAATGGTGGCCTACTCCTGTGGTGGGTGATATGATGCCTGGTTCTCTGCTGTGGGACCTCTCTCCTTTGTCTGGGTGCTGTGGTCAAAATAATAGTAAGTGACCTTCTCCATTGGTGGGTGACTTGAAGCCTGATTCTGTGCTATGGGACCTCACTCCAATTAATATTGTTTAATTTTTATTTATTTTATGTTAACTCATCATTTCCCTATCTACATTTGTTTGCAGGGGATTTAACTACATTTTGCTGCCTTTTGCAGCCCTCTAGCCCTTTCCGGGTGTGTTTTACAGCCTTTTTAGTGCCCAAAAGTTCGGGTCCCCATTGACTTCTATGGGGTTCGGGTTCGGGATGAAGTTCGGGTCGAGTTCGGATCCCGAACCCGAACATTTTTCGAAAGTTCGGCCGAACTCGTCGAACCCGAACATCCAGGTGTTCGCTCAACTCTAATATTCACCACTAATGATTGTTATGTATCTTTATGAATTATTGAACACACCCACTGGGTTGTGACCACGTGACTTGTATCCCCTATATAATCACTGTCATTTGAGTTGTATCTTTGCTTGAGAAAGGCTCGTGACCAGAGCCGAAACGTTGCACCACTGGTGTGAATAAAGGGTTCACTGCTTTTATTTCTGGAGTGCCGCTCATTTTTCTGAATATATATATATATATATATATATATATATACACATAAACCCACATAAAAAGCATAAGCGTGTACATGTCTATAGTAAACACATAAAATATATACATGTAATATATATACATGCATATATCTATAAAAGGGCATAGAGTGTACATGTCTATAGTAAACACATAGAATATATACATGTAATATATATACATGCACATATCTATAAAAGGGCATAGAGTGTGTAACCCTAGTAGTGGATTAATCAATGGTCAGTCAGTAATTGTCACGATTGCATAATTGGTAAAGGGTGAAGATGGAGTCGGAATCATAAGTGTGTACATATATATAGGTACATGTACGCATACAAATACACACATACACGCACACATGGACATAAACACATATACACACGAGTCCCAATGGGTTTGATTACTTCTTAGGTCCATTGGATGAGTTGGACAGATAGAGAGTAAAGAGAAATTATATATGTCTGACATTATGGGGTGCATATGGAGTATATATGGAATCACTTGTGGGATAATTGGATGTAATTGGATATATATCCATAAACAACATATTTCGTATATAGGTACGACGTTGGCGTGAGACTAGTGGGGGTGAATAATGTGCGTGGTCAAGGAGGTTCAGTCTCGTGTCCCATAGGGGGATGGTCATTTATTCATTGCTGTTGGGGTTGGAGTACTGGCTGGTTAGTAGTTCCTATGTAGTAGAGGAATAGTCAAAAAGGAATAGTAACAGTATAGTAAAGTAAAACTGGGGGGTGGGTAGGTTAGTAATTGACGTATTCCAGAGATTTGTTGAGTCCGAACGGGGTTAGGGTGTTAAATTTGTAGATCCAGAACATTTCCTTGCGGCACAATGTCTGGTAAGAGTCGGGCACCCACTCCAAAGGGATGATACGAAGTGAGGAGGGGTCACCGTCATGACAGTTTGAAAAGTGACGGGATACGCTATGGGTGACTATTCTACGGGAAATGTTGGAGCGGTGGTCGTTCATACGTTCTCTTAGTGATTGGGTGGTCCGCCCTATGTAATAGATGTTACAGGAACAGTAGAGAAGATAGATTACAAATGTGGTGCCACAGTTCATTTCATGTCGCAAGGAGAGGGTCTCGTCAAGGTTGGTAAGGGAAACTTCCCTGACGTCATGTGCGATCATGGCACAGCATTTGCAACGTGTCTTTCCACATTTGAAAGCCCCTATTCTGGAATGGTCTGTTTGGCTAGAGGGCTTTCCAAATATGACCCCCCTGTCATGGTCTTACCTTCTTGCTGTTCTACTTCGTTTGACATGTGCTGGCGGCCATCTTGGTTTCTGGGTTTCTTGTAGCCTTCCACCCTGCTGCTCCTCCTTCCCACTGGGAGGAGCTGGATGCCTAGCTCATATATATAGGAGGTCTGTGGCTTCAGTTCCTTGCTTGGTCCTCCTGTGTTCACATGCTTCTAAGACTGCTGCTGCTTCTGGTTCCTGATCCTGGCTCCTGATCCTGGCTTCGTCTGACTACCCTGCTGGTTCCTGATCCTGGCTTCGTCTGACTACCCTGCTGGTTCCTGATCCTGGCTTCGTCTGACTACCCTTCTGGTTCCTGACCCCTGGGCTCTCAAAGACTCTGCTTCGGTTTCACCATCCGTTTGGACTTTTGCTTTACAGCTTTATTTTCAATAAAGCCTTCTTATTTTTCACTTATCTCTTGTTGTACGTCTGGTTCATGGTTCCGTGACATTAGGACCAAGCCATGAATTCTGACGGTACAGGGCCATCCTCGCTACCCATGCTGGTTGCCAGACTTGATCAGCAGGATCACCTGTTGGGTCGGTTCGCTGTGGCGTTGCTAACCCTGCTTGAACGCACGGCTCATTTCGCTTCCGTTGCCGATGGGTCGGTTGTCGCTCCTACTGCCGCTCCGGTTGTTGCGCCAGAGTCTACCCCGACACCTGTTGTTGCGCCTGCGGTGTTTCGGGGTATGACCGGTTCTGCCCCTCTTCCACAGCGCTTTGGGGGAGAGCCAACTCAGTGCCGAGGTTTCCTTAACCAGGTGGGCATTTATTTCGAGTTACTGCCACATGCCTTTCCTACTGAGAGATCAAAGGTGGGCTTCTTGATCTCGCTGCTCTCGGACAAGGCCTTGGCCTGGGCCAGCCCTTTATGGGAGAACAACAATCCGGTGGTTGCCGAGTTTTCCGGTTTTGTTGCTTCTCTTCGGAAGGTATTCGATGTGCCGGCTCGTGCTGCCTCTGCTGCGAAGCTCCTTATGTCCATCAGACAGGGTTCACAATCCGTAGCTGAATACGCCATTGAGTTTCGTACCCTGGCAGCAGAGGTGGGCTGGAATAATGAGGCTCTGGTCGCTGCTTTCTCTCATGGTCTCTCGGATGCCTTGAAGGATGAGGTTGCAGCTAAGGACCTACCAGTGGAGCTCGAGTCTCTTATTTCTTTCCTGATTTTGATTGACACCAGACTCAGGGAGAGACCTTCCTTTAAGGAGAGCCTGCGGAGGTCTTCTAACAGATTGGCGCCTACGTTTGCTGTCCCACCTGTGCCTCCCTCTCCTCCCACGCCTCCTGGGGATGACTTGTCTGGGGGTGAACCCATGCAGCTGGGGTTTGCTCGCCTGTCCGAGGGGGAGAGGGTTCTCCGGAGACGCGAGGGCCGATGCATGTACTGTGGTCTCGGTGGGCATTTTCGGTTGGCATGTCCGAACCGTCCGGGAAAACGCTCGCACCTGAGATCCTGTCGTGGGCAGATCTTGGGTGGAGTCTCCTCGTCCCCGGTTTCCCGTGTTGACAAACCACTGATCACTGTTGTCCTCTCCTGGGTCGGGGGCTCGGTGACGACCCAGGCGTTGGTGGACTCTGGTGCTGGTGGTTTGTTCATTGATAGTGTGTTCGCTGCCGCCAATTCCATTCCTCTGCAGGCTCGAGGTTCCCCACTGGCTCTTGAGGCGATAGACGGCAGACCCCTTCTGCCGCCACACGTGACTCATGAGACCCTTCCAGTGGGGATAGCCATTGGTGCCGTTCACAGAGAGTCGGTCTGCCTCCAGGCTATTTCGTCTCCACACTACTCGGTGGTCTTGGGGTACCCCTGGCTTCAGAAGCATAATCCGACTTTCGATTGGAGATCGGCCGAGATCCTCTCGTGGTCACCGCAGTGTGGGGCTAGTTGCATCCATGGGTCTGTCAAGTTGCTGTGTACTTCCTCGGACTCTCTGTTGCCTCCTGAATACGAGGAGTACCGGGATGTATTCGATAAGGTGCGCGCGGTTGCCCTACCTCCGCACCGCCCATACGATTGTGCCATAGAGTTACAACCTGGTGCCGTTCCTCCTCGTGGCAAAGTCTATCCACTGTCGGTAGCGGAGAATGAGGCCATGGAGGAGTACGTGAGGGAGGCGCTTTCACGCGGACACATTCGCAAATCCTCATCCCCGGCAGGGGCTGGATTTTTCTTTGTGAAAAAGAAGGGCGGTGAGTTGAGGCCTTGCATCGATTACAGGGGTCTCAATCGCATCACGATCAAGAACGCTTACCCGATACCCTTGATTTCCGAGCTGTTCGATCGCCTTAAAGGGGCCACGGTCTTTACCAAACTCGACCTGAGGGCGGCATATAACCTGGTAAGGATCAAGGCGGGCGATGAGTGGAAGACCGCGTTTAACACCAGGACCGGTCATTATGAATCCTTGGTTATGCCCTTTGGGTTGTGCAATGCGCCCGCAGTCTTTCAGGAATTCATCAACGATGTTTTCCATGACCTGTTGCAGCAGTGTGTGGTGGTCTATTTGGATGACATCTTGGTATATTCTGAATCCATGGAGGCCCACATTCTGGATGTCAGACGAGTGTTGCAACGGTTACGAGAGAACAAGCTGTTCGGTAAGCTTGAGAAATGCGAATTTCACCGATCCCAGGTAACCTTCTTAGGTTACATCATTTCCGCTGAGGGGTTCTCCATGGATCCTGAGAAGGTTTCGGCTGTCTTACAGTGGCCCCAGCCCAGTGGTCTTCGTTCCCTGCAGCGCTTTTTGGGCTTCGCCAATTATTATCGGAAGTTCATCAGGGACTTTTCCATGCTGGCCAAGCCTCTCACGGATCTGACCAGGAGGGGCAGTAATTCCCAGGTCTGGCCGCTCGAGGCCATCCGAGCTTTTGAGGCCCTAAAGTCCGCTTTTGTGTCTGCTCCGATTCTGTCGCATCCCAACCCTGGGTTGCCCTTTGTCCTCGAGGTGGACGCGTCTGAGACGGGAGTAGGCGCCCTTCTGTCTCAGCGTAGAACACCAGAGGGTCCTCTGCTTCCTTGTGGGTTTTACTCCCGGAAACTGTCTTCCGCGGAGTGCAACTATCAGATTGGTGACAGGGAGTTATTGGCCATCGTGCAGGCCCTTAAAGAATGGAGGCACTTGCTCGAGGGTTCGGTGGTTCCGGTTCTCATCCTGACGGACCATAAGAATCTGACCTACCTTTCTGAGGCCAAGAGATTGACACCACGTCAGGCCAGATGGGCTCTGTTCTTGTCACGTTTTAATTACGTGGTCTCCTACCTACCCGGTTCCAAGAACATCAGGGCGGATGCCCTATCACGGCAGTACTCCGAGCTGTCCAGGGAGGAGTCGATTCCGACTTCGGTCATACCTCCGAATCAGATCCTGGCCGCCATTCGCACCAGCCTGACCTCTCCCCTGGGTGAGCAGATTTTGGCGGCTCAATCTGGTGCTCCCTCTGGGAGACCCAACGGCAGATGTTTTGTGCCTGAGGAGTTGCGCACTCGGTTGTTGCGAACCTACCATAACTCCAAGACCGCGGGGCATCCTGGAAAGAATCAGCTGTCCTGGGCTGTTTCACGTCTGTTCTGGTGGCCTTCCCTACGTTCCGACATCGCCGCATATGTGCGGCATGCTCCGTTTGTGCCCAGAGTAAGTCCCCTCGGCACCTTCCGTTGGGCCTTCTGCAACCCATAGCCACCGGGGAGCGCCCATGGTCACACCTGGGGATGGATTTCATTGTGGACCTCCCTGCATCCCGAGGCCATACGGTCATTCTCATGATTGTGGATCGGTTTTCCAAAATGTGTCACTGTGTTCCTCTCAAGAAGTTACCCTCTGCACAAGAGTTGGCCACGATTTTTGCCAGGGAGGTCTTCCGGTTGCACGGTTTGCCCAAGGAGATTGTGTCGGATCGGGGGAGTCAGTTTGTGTCCAGGTTCTGGCGCTCCTTTTGCTCCCAGTTGGGGATTCATCTCTCCTTCTCCTCGGCCTACCACCCTCAGTCCAATGGGGCCGCAGAACGATCCAATCAGGCCTTGGAGCAATTCCTTCGTTGCTATGTCTCCGATCACCAAGACAATTGGGTTGACCTCCTGCCTTGGGCTGAGTTTGCCAGGAACACGGCGGTGAACTCTTCCTCTGGGACGTCTCCCTTCATGGCCAATTATGGGTTCCAACCTGCCGTGTTACCGGAGGTATTCTCTCCCCAGGATATTCCGGCTGTGGAGGATCACCTTTCCCTCCTACGTGCTTCTTGGGTACAGATCCAGAAGTCCCTTGAGGCCTCTGCGCAGCGCCAGAGACTCCAGGCTGATCGCAGACGAGTGCCTGCTCCTTCCTACCAGGTCGGAGACCGTGTATGGTTGTCCACCCGCAACCTCAACCTTCGAGTGCCCACTCCCAAGCTGGCGCCTCGCTTTGTTGGTCCCTTCCGAGTGCTTCACAGGGTAAACCCGGTAGCCTATGCCCTTGCGCTTCCTCCTGGCATGCGGATCTCTAACGTGTTTCATGTCTCCCTGTTGAAGCCACTGGTGTGTAATCGTTTCACTTCCTCGGTTCCTCGGCCTCGTCCGGTCCGAGTGGGCAATCGTGAGGAGTATGAGGTGAGCAATATCCTGGACTCACGCCTGGTCCGCGGTCGGGTGCAGTTTTTGGTCCATTGGCGTGGTTATGGTCCAGAGGAGCGTTCCTGGGTTCCCTCCGCAGATGTCCATGCTCCTGCCTTGCTCCGAGCCTTCCACGCACGCTTCCCTCAGAAACCGTTTTTTGCTCCGCGGAGGAGGGGCCCTTGAGGGGGAGGTACTGTCATGGTCTTACCTTCTTGCTGTTCTCCTTCGTTTGACATGTGCTGGCGGCCATCTTGGTTTCTGGGTTTCTTGTAGCCTTCCACCCTGCGGCTCCTCCTTCCCACTGGGAGGAGCTGGATGCCTAGCTCATATATATAGGAGGTCTGTGGCTTCAGTTCCTTGCTTGGTCCTCCTGTGTTCACATGCTTCTAAGACTGCTGCTGCTTCTGGTTCCTGATCCTGGCTCCTGATCCTGGCTTCGTCTGACTACCCTGCTGGTTCCTGATCCTGGCTTCGTCTGACTACCCTGCTGGTTCCTGATCCTGGCTTCGTCTGACTACCCTTCTGGTTCCTGACCCCTGGGCTCTCAAAGACTCTGCTTCGGTTTCACCATCCGTTTGGACTTTTGCTTTACAGCTTTATTTTCAATAAAGCCTTCTTATTTTTCACTTATCTCTTGTTGTACGTCTGGTTCATGGTTCCGTGACACCCCCCCCCCCCCCCCTTTAGTTGTCTTAAATTTGGGACAGGACGGAGCTAAAATCTGTTTAAGTGTTCTTGCTCTCCGGAATGTGAGGATCGGGTTTTGGGGGATGGTGCGGCCGATGATTGGGTCCTTGAGTAATATTGGCCAATGTTTAGTGAGTATTTTTCTAATGGTGGTATGTTGGGTGTTGTAGCGGGTGATTAGATTTAGTGGAAAATTTTTAATACTGTTACTTGGATCGGAAGTTTTTGGTTTTATTAGATTTGATCCCCCATATTTGATATCTCGTTCTGTTGTCAGAATTCTTTTTTTGGAATCTGTAACTAGTTTTTTTGGATGGCCTTTTTCATAAAATCTCTTTCCTGAGAATTCTAGTTGTTGGGTAAGTGTTTCCTTGTCTGAGCAGTTTCTTTGTAGTCTGCGCATTTGGCTGTAGGGGATGTTGTTCTTCCAACGGGCGTGGTGACAGCTCTTGTAGTCTAAGTAGCTATTTGTGTCTACTTGTTTGAAGTGTGTTTTGGTCGTGATCAGGTTATTTACTATATTTAGATTGAGATCTAGGAAGACTGCTTCTCTGGGGTTGTGTTCCATTGTGAAGGACAGATTCTAGTTATTGTTATTGAGTTCTTTTAGAAAACATATAAGGTCATCTGTTTCGCCTTCCCAGATGAGGATAATGTCATCACTATAGCGTTTATAGAAATGAATTTTAGGGTGTGAGAGGAGGCCTATACTACTTTCGAAATGGCCCATGAACAGGTTGGCATACGAACGGGAGAACTTGGTCCCCATCGCAGTGCCCCCCAACACTGTGTGCCAGATATGCCATTACTTCCTTTTGCACAATCAAGTACAGGTTGGGGATTGCCTTTTGTGCAAAGAAATTTCGGCCGGGTACCTTCCACTGCGGTGTCCCAATAGCTACAAATTTTTTGAAGGCCTCAGACTCCACCAGCTTGTATGGTAAAAGCTGGCGGACTAAGAGTTCAGACAAGCCAGCTGTCAGACGCCGGGCAAGGGGGTGACTTTGTGACATTGGCTTCTTACGCTCAAACATGTCCTTGACAGACACCTGACTGTGGGCAGATGAGCAGGAACTGCTCAAGGCGAGAGACGGAGTGGCGGATGGTTGAGGGGGGGCAAGGAGGACAGCAGTGGTTGACGTGGCTGAAGATGCTGGACCAGGAGGAGGATGGCGGCTTTGAGTTTGTGTGCTGCTTGTACTCATGCGTTGATCCCATAGGCGTTTGTGGTGTGCGATCCTGTGCCTTCGCAAAGCAGTTGTACCTAGGTGGGTGTTGGACTTCCCACGACTCAGTTTCTTTTGGCACTGGTTGCAAATGGCATCGCTGTTGTCAGAGGCAGACACACAAAAAAATGCCACACTGCTGAGCTCTGCAATGACAGGATTCTGGTGGTGGCAACAGCATGCGTTGATTGGCGTACTGTCTGGCTGACCCCGGGTGCCGATGCATGCTGTCTGACTGTGCCACTAGCTCCTTGCGACGACCTCCCCCTGCTTCCAACTCATCTCCTCCTCCTCTCTGTCTCCCCATCAGAACTTTCCACCTGTTCTTCTTCTCTTCGAGCGGGCACCCACGTGACATCCACGGACACATCGTCATCATCAACCACTTCACTTGTATCTGACAACTCAGCAAAGGAAGCAGCAGAGGGTACAACATAATCATCGTCACACCGTACGTCCATGTGTGTAATGCTGCCTGACTGAGACATATCACTGTTATCTACATCCTCTGGCAATAATGGTTGCGCATCACTCATTTCTTCCAACTGATGTGTAAATAACTCCTCTGACAGATCAAGTGAAGCGGCTGTGGTGCTAGTGTTGGTGGTGGTGGCAGGCGGGCGAGTGGTAACTTGAGAGGTGCCCGAAGCTGAGCTGGAGGAGGATGGTGCGTCAAGGTTCCGAGCAGAAGCTGTAGAAGATTGGGTGTCCTGTGTTAACCAGTCAACTATGTCCTCAGAACTTTTCGAGTTCAGGGTACGTGGCCTCTGAACACTGGGCATTATTCTAGGGCCAAAGGAAATCACAGCACCACGACCATGACGGCCCCTGCGGGGTGGCCTGCCTCTGCCTGTCATTTTTTTTTGATTCGTTAAGTTGTACCATGCGTGCAAGCTACTGTGACACCAGATATGAGTTGCGCTGAAGTGACAATATGGACTTGCAGCTGGGCCTTAAACACACAAACACGTGTGTGCAACTGACTGCTATTTATTCACAGTCAAAATTGTTGTTTTTCTTTAAATGTAATCAAATGTGACACCAGATATGAGTTGCGCTGATGACACTATGCACTTGCAGGGCATGAAACACACGCGCGTGCCAGCAACTGACTGCTATTATATTACAGTCAAAAAAAAGTGCAAGCTACTGTGACACCAGATATGAGTGGTGGCACTGGGCAAGTGGGCACAGTATACGCTGTGAGCCTGACACACACCCTGGCAGGCAGGCAACTGCAATTAGATTACACAGGGAAAAAAAAGTCTTTAAGGACTGTAGTGGACACTGAATGCGCTAGCCTAGCTATCGATTTCCCTATTAAATCAGCAGCAGCAGCACTGTCCCTCCTCTCACTAAGACTGCAGCTTCCGAATGAATCTAAAATGGATGCTGTTCAGGAGGTGGGAGGGTCTGGGAGGGAGGGTCTGCTGCTGATTGGCTGGAATGTGTCTGCTGACTGTGAGGTACAGGGTCAAAGTTTACACAATGATGATGAATAGGGGGCGGACTGAACATCGCATATGTTCGCCCGCCGCAGCGAACGCGAACAAGCTATGTTCGCCGGGAACTATTCGCCGGCGAATAGTTCGGGACATCTCTATGCAGCAACAGAGGAGAACAGCAGTGGCCAAGGAGAGGACTCAGAGTAATAGACAAGGTAGGACCATTTTCAGCATGACAAGAAGCTGCCATCTAAGATTCCTGCATTTTCTTTTACATAGACTATGTTCTATGAGACAGCATATTTGTGGGAACAGGAAAATTGGATGAGGTGAGTAAAGATGAGAATAAAAAAGAAAAGAGAGGATAGAAAGAACAAACGATAAACCCCAAGCCTGGCACACCATACCTGGGAAACCCGTTACACTTATTAACTTTAGGAACAATAATGAGCACAGTGGTGAACACATGCAAAATTAGCTGAATATAAATATATAAAACACAAAAACTGCATCATGTGTGTATGTCCCAAAGTCTCATTAGAGAATACAGCTAAAACCAGAAAGGGAGCCCCTGGCAAGACATCAGGGTTTCCCATAGGAAAACTTCCCTTGGAAAACAGTTAAACAACACAATGGCCTGGACATAATGTAAATTAATAATAAGAAATAAATAATGGATATTAAATATAATTGCAGCGATTAAAAAAATTGCATTAGATCCTTTTTCAGGTTTAAACCAGATGGAACCCTGGCATTCAACCTGAAGATCCAATAGGCTTCACATAAAAGTATTTTTTTCTTAATGTCACCACCTCTCGGTGGAGCGGACACTTTTTCAAAAGCAAAGGTACGTAGACTGCTAATATTAAGGTTGTGTTTTGTAATAAAATGAACCGCTGCATGCGGTGCATTGGATAACATAAACCACACCGACACCGGATGTATTAAAATTGATATAATCCTTAATTTGAAAGGTATCTGTGTGAATCGAATTCTCAAACTCTGTGGTTTGAGATGTCACTCTGCAGGTTTTGCACGGATGACCCCCACATTTAAAGAAGCCTCTATATTTGAGCCATGTATCCCTGGTCCGATTGAGTGTGTTGCTGAACAACAATGGAGAAAGAGAATTCGCTAGGGTTTTCGATCTCCTAGGAACAATACGGCAACCATTTTTCAAAATATTATACAAGGTATTGTCATCATAAAGAATCGGTAAGCATCTGTTTATAACACGTTGTATTTCTGAGAACTGACGACTGTAGGTAAGAACTAAAATGGGTTTTTGTTTTTCCCTATTATTCCTATTGTTTTTATTTTTATTTTTTTGTTTTGTATCACAGTCAGCCATATTAAAGAGCAAGTTATCTCTGCATTTGTTTTTAGCTATATCAAGGGCTCTGTGCAGCATCCAATCTGGATAGCCCTGATTTTTGAGGCGATTCCAGATGACACTGCATTCATGCATGAAGGTGGCGTCGGTGCTGCAATTTCTCTGTGCTCTTATAAATTCGCCGACTGGGATTGCTTTAATTGTATATACGGGATGATGGTTATTAGCCTTAAGAATAGTATTCCCCGAAATGTATTTCCGAAAAGTTTTAGTTTCAATAATCTGATCTTGTATACCTGTCAATCTAAGGTCTAAAAAATTGACAGTACAAGGATCCATATGGTGTGTAAAATGAAGATTATAGGGATTATTATTGATGTAGTTCACGAAGTCTGATATGGCAGACACATCAGCCCCCAAATAATGAGCAAGTCATCAATGTATCTGCCATACCAGACTATCGCATCCACAAAGGGATTATCTACTGAATACATATAATGTTGTTCCCAGTATGCCATGGTAAGATTAGCCAAAGATGGTGAGTACACCAAGAAATATTTCTTGTCAAGCATAAAATAATTATGTGACATTAAGAAGAAAGTAACTTCTACAACATAATCAATAAAATCAGGTGTGTGTATACTATACTTGTGGAGGTGATATTCAAGTGCCCATATGGCTACCTGGTGGGGAATCGAAGGGTAGAGTGAAACTACATCCAATGTAAGCTTGGTGGAGAAAAGAATACTTTTATGTGAAGCCTATTGGATGTTCAGGTTGAATACCAGGGTTCCATCTGGTTTAAACCTGAAAAAGGAACTAATGCATTTTTATTAATCGCTGCAATTATATTTAATATCCATTATTTATTTCTTATTATTAATTTATATTATGTCTAGGCCATTGTGTTGTTTACCTGTTTTCCAAGGGAAGTTTTCCTATGGGAGACCCTGATGTCTTGCCAGGGGTTCCCTTTCTGGTTTTAGCTGTATTCTCTAATGCAACTTTGGGACATACACACATGATGCAGTTTTTGTGTTTTATATATTTATATTCAGCTAATTTTGCATGTGTTCACTACTGTGCTCATTATTGTTCCTAAAGTTAATAAGTGTAACTTATGGTGTGCCAGGTATGGTGTGCCAGGCTTGGGGTTTATCATTTATTCTTTCTCTCCTCTCTTTTCTTTTTCATTCTCATCTTTACTCTGTTCTTGTTTTCTCACCTCATCCAATTTTCCTGTTTTCCATTTGGGTTACATGTCTCCCTCCCCCCAGCTTGTTTCTCTCATTGGATTGGAGAGGGAGGTGCATAAGTTTACTACAGCCTGAGCACATCAAGAGGCTATGATTAAGAACAGTAGTGTTCAAAACATGTCAACCAAACTAGAGTAGGAGGGAGGAGATGTCCACCGTATGTATTGTTCCATGTGCATGTGAAAAATAAAGACATTGCAATGACAGAATTGTCCGATGCTGGATCACTTTCTTCTTTGGTTTCTATGCATGCCAGAGTTTTCCATGGCTCATACCACGCATGGAGGACACGTGGTGAGCTGGACTTACTAGTTGCTTATTAGTATATTTGTGGGTCTCGCTATTCCTGAGTTGTGTACAAAATCATTAATTAGTAGGATCATACCCTCTAGGGAAGTATTTTCAAATGAGCCTAAGACAAGCAATAATTTAAGCAAATGACTTCCTGTTCTTTGTAGTTAGAAAATTCCCTTTACAAATAGAGGTTAGCAGTTACTGCGTATGAAAAATAAGGGTGTTTCTCTCTCCATTCACTTTTATGTGAGTTCCAGAAAAAAACAAGCAAAGTGGAAAATGAGTTGGGGGGACCCGCATTCTGGACAAAGGAGTGGGAGTTAAATGTTAAAAAAATGCAACATCAAATGTACAAAAGCATAGCCCTGAATGAAACCTATGAATCAAACGCACAACATCTGTAAAATTACAAAAATAGTACAAAGCAGATGGTCTCATATAAACCTCCTTGATTTATGGTACCTAATTTAAAGTTTTGCCTCTTTCTGAACGAATGTCTTCTTGCATTCCCCTCCTGTAAGGCTGATAATTACCCAATCAGTGTCTCTAACCAATGAGGCCAGGTGAGGTGATTACCTCAGGCAGCACCAGGTAGGGGCAAGAGGGGGGCAGCGGAAGGGCCATGGGCAATGAGAGCATTCATTGTGGTAAAGGGGTTAGGTTTAGAAATTGGCATTAAGGGAGTCCCGTTTCAGTTTTCACCTCAAGCAGCAGAAAGGCTAGGTGCACCCCTGCCTCTAACCCTCAAGGTTGTGCTATTATGCTCAAGGTAACTTTTTAAAATACCATGTGAATGGAGTTTGGATTCCTGTCACGGTCGCTCCCATGACAGAAGTTAGAAGATCTAAGACACTGGCGGCACGTGAGGTTGTCTGAAAGTCTCTCTGTTTTCACTTATTGCAGTATTGTTGTTAGTAATGACCACACCTTTATCCCAGGTGCAGCTGGTGGTCATTACTGCTCTCTATTTAGTCTGGACTCACACTTCATACCATGCGGTTGATATTCTCTGCCTGGAGTTGGAAGAACTGGTGTGTTGTTCTCATTTGAGTTCCTGCTCATCCATTTTCTATTGAAGATAAGTGTACTTCTCTTGGTATTTTGTTGTTCCCATTTGCTCGTTGTTACTAGGCCTCATGGAGACGCTGGTTCGTACATCTGGGAAGGAACCAGTTGTCTCAGACCCTGTCACTAATCCTAGGGATTTTAAGGGTTCTACGTCCTAGGCTTATGGTGTATGAATATTCCCACCTTCAGGGTCTATTCATACTGAAAGAAGTCAGAGGTAGGTTTAAGGTTTCCGTAGGTGGTCACCATTTCCCTTTCCATAGCTTTGAGGCCTAGTTTATGGTCATTTTCCTTCTGTTTTCATTCTTGTGTTCCTCCCCTCCACCTACACTGTGACAATTCCTTTGCCTCCTTTGCTGCATCATTTCGCAACACATGTTCACGTGTCCTCCACCTCAATTCATGGGATGACAGACCCACATATAGTAGTCCACATCAACAACTATTCACATATATATACAGTATATCACTCCTATTGTACTGCACAAAATAGCAGATGGGTGATTCTACACTCGCACAAAGTCTGAACAGACCTCAGACAGCAGTGTATGCGTATGTTTGAAGTCATAAGTCATTATTGCTCTCATTAAGAGAGACAACTCTGGTCTCTTCCTCAGATATAATGCAAAATTGTCTGAAGATGCAGCAATACATGTACAAATATAGAGAGAGACATGGTCTAATAAATGGACATTTGAAAAACAACTGGACGTTTGTGGATGTTTGAAATACAACAGATATATAAAAAAGAGCTTTGAGAATGAGTCCTTAATTAGCTGACAGATAATTGGTGCGAAAGATTTATGGTCTCTAAAGCAGGGGTAGGGAACCTCTGGCCCGTGGGCTGTATGCAGCCTGCGGGATATTTTCATATGGTCCCCAGTCCCCTGCCAGAACATAATGTGAAAATGCTAGCATGTGGGAGGCACAGAAAGGTGAGAACTGCACTGGCTATCCTTACCTTCCCTGGTCTTCTTCCAGCCCCGCACTATGTCCTGACACATACAGCGTCAGGACATAGTGCACGTAGAAGTGCACTATGACCTTACGCTGTGCGCTGTCAGGTCACAGTACAGCGCGGTTGGAAGAAGAATAGGGAGGGTAAGTGAATCTGCCAAGAGGCAGCACTGTCCGGAGCTGGAGAGTTAAGTTTATTTATTTTAAATTTCTTATCTGAGGTCTGTTTGGGGCTGATCTGAGGCTAATGGAGGGTGGGGAGGGTCTGATGGGGGTCTTATCTGAGACTGGGGGATCTGATGGGGTCTGATCTGAGGCTGGGGGGGTCTGATCTGAGGCTGGGGGGGGTCTGATAAGGGTCTGATGTGAGGCTGGGGGGTGATCTGAGGCTGGGGGGCTATTGGGGGTCTGATCTGAGGCTGGGGGTCTGTAGGGGTCTGATCTGAGGCTAGGGGGGAAATTGGGGGTCTGATCTAAGGCTGGGGGGCTGATGGGGCTGATCTGAGGCTGGGGATGTTTTTTTTGGGGCTGATCGGAAGCTGGGTGGTCTGGTGGGGGCTGATATGAGGCTGGGGGTCTGATGGGGGCTGGTCTGAGGCTAGGGAGGGTCTGATGGGGGTCTGATCTGAGGCTGGGGGGTCTGATCTGAGGCTGGGAGGTTTGATGGGGATGTTATCTGAGTTTGGGTGTCTGATGGGGATCTGATCTAAGGCTAGGGAGGGTCTGATGAGAGTCAGATCTGAGGCTGGGGGGTCTGCTCTAAGGCTGGGGAGGGTCTGATGAGGGTATGATCTGAGGCTGGCGGTCGGATCTGGATCTGGTCTTAGGCTTGGGGTCTGATCTGAGGCTGGGGGTCTGAAGGAAATCTGATCTTAAGCTAGGGAGGGTCTGATTGGGGTTTAATCTGAGGCTGGGAGGTCTGATGGGAGTTTGATCTGAGGCTGATGTAGGCTGGGGGGCTGATAGGAGGCTGATTTGAGGGTGATGGAGGTGGGGGGCAGATATGAGACTGAGAAAGGGACAAAGGCAGGGACAGTTGCAAAGGAAATAGTCAGGGACAGTGGCAGGGAGAGTGAAAGCTGGATGAACCCCTCTCTGGACCCCCCTGGAATAAGCTACCTGCCATTAATGCCAAATAAAGAACTAAATATGTAACATTCTGAACTTAAAAATTAGACTGCTATGTGTGGTCAAAATGTAATATATATATATATATATATATATATAGAGAGAACAAAGAAGTAGGACTGCACTCCAAGATAGTGATAAAATCAGCAAGTGGTTTATTCACCCATGATATGGCAAGTCTTGCGACGTTTCGGCTCACAAGAGCCTTCCTCAAGCATGGTAACAGTGAAAGTGAGAGCATTATAAAGGCATTTACAAATTGTCCAACCTATAAGGGTGTGGTTACAATCAATTACAATTGAAAACATACGATGCATAGCAATACAAATAAAGTGCATGTGCATAAAGTGAGCAGTGGTATACAATTCATGACTAAGGGATGCCATCCCTACAAAGTGTATTAAAATGTATGTGATACTTCATCTAAGCTAAAATCACAATTATATAGGTGATAATATGATGAAGGTGGATCACAGAAGTCAAACCGTAGGAAGCAATGGGGCCCGCACATACCATGGCGTTCTTTGTGCGTCTCCAGGTCCTCATTGCGCATGACCACACTGACATCATCCGATGCATCACAGTGTAAAGGTCAAGCGCTCGCGCTCTGCCTGGGTCGACATGAGAGCGCCATTTTACATAAGGGAAAGACACCTAAAGGTTACGTACAGGTTATCTATTTAACTGTTGTCCACACGGAACAATCATATCTCCGACCGCTGCAGGGATCTCCTACATATATCAGCAAATGGACAGGGGTCCCGTCCAAATGGGCGGGACACCTGACCAAAGCGCCACTACAAGCACAATTGCCAAAAAAATAGCAGTCGTAGAGGGATGATCCCTCAATTGTACCAACAACCTTATCTTGTTAAAATATAATGACATATCTGGAGTAACGCATTAATAAAAGAACGCTGATGTCCACCTCGGGTCGCATAGCTTCCAAAGGATCTGATTCTAGGATCCACATCCAATTTAGTGAAAATATAAAATCCTAAAAAGCAGAGAAAAAATATTTTAGTTTCAAAATAGATCTTTTTCATAATTGTAGATAAATCTTTCACGGTTATCAAGCACCAATATACAAAAATGAGAAAGACAAAGTGCAAACATGCCAAGGGACCGGGGGTCAGCCACAGATCCTAGGTCTCTCACCTGAACTCAATATTGAGACCCCTGGGATGCAGGCTATCCAGATCATATATCCAGCGTAACTCTCTTTTCTTCAAGAGTGTCAGGCGATCACCACCTCTTCTAGGAAGCCTGACCTGATCAATGATCCAGCATCTTAGATCACGCTCGGAGTGTCCGAGGGATCCAAAATGTCTGGACACTGGTAGGTCAGTACGTTTCTTCCTTATTGAATTCCTGTGGTTATTCAATCTTACTTTCAATTCTGTGGAAGTTTCCCCGACATATAATAGGTTACAGGGACAAGCCAACACATAAACTACATATGACGAGGAACAGTTTAGATGGAACTTTATCGGATACTCTTTGTTGGTAAGCGGGTGTGTGAAAGATCTAGTTTTACATATATATCGACAATTGACACAACCGAGACACGGATAACATCCAAGTCCCGGCTGTGTCAATGTCCGCTGTATGCTGGTTTTCTTTGGACCTGCATCCGCTCTGACCAAGTGGTCTTTAAGATTTTTGTTTTTACGGTACGATAAAAGGGGCGGAAGCTTAAACTCTGGTACATCTTTAATAGACCTGCTTAGGATACCCCAGTTGTCCTTCAGGATACGTCCTATCTCCATACTACATCCAGAATATGTGGACATAAATGGTATCCTCTGAGTTTTTTTAGAGGTGGTATGTGTTATTTCAGTATTCATATGTAGGATTTTGTTCTTATGTGCATCTAATAATCTGCGAGGATAACCCCGCTCCCTAAACTTATCTGACATCGTATCCAGTGTAGTCTCCAACTCAGTGTGGTCTGAAACAATGCGTTTCGTACGGAGGAACTGCGAATGGGGGAGGTGTTTAACCAGGCTGCGTGGATGATTGCTTTCATAACGTAGGATAGTATTTCTATCTGTCGATTTGACATATAAGCCTGTGCCAACCATACCATCAATTAGCTTGACGTTCGTGTCTAGAAATGACAATTGCGTTTTAGAGTATGATATAGTATACTGAAGATCAGGATCTATATCATTCAAATATGTGTGAAACTCCCTCAATTGTAGTTCAGTGCCCGACCACAGGAGGAAGACATCATCTATGTACCGCCACCATCTAACAACATGTTGAAAGTGGTGGGATACATAGATAAAGTCCTCCTCCATGTGGCGCATATAAATATTTGCGTACGTTGGGGCCACATTGGACCCCATCGCAACGCCGCGTTTCTGATTAAAGAAGATATCTTGAAACAAGAAATAATTGTTTTCAAGAACCAATCTCAATAGGGTATTTATAAAACATTTTGCATTCTGTGTTATGGGTGAACCATCCAAGTATTTATTGACTGCAGAGATGCCCTTCTCATGCCCTATTGACGTGTATAAGGAAACAACGTCAAAGGACACGAGAGTGACACCGTGCAAGTCACCAGCTTCAACTGACCTCAGTTGTTGTAGAAAATCGCCTGTGTCTTTAATGTAAGACTTTCCGGCCATTGAAAAATCCCTCAATATCCTATCAAGAAAGATGGATATTCTACTGAAAACAGAGTCAGAACCAGATACGATGGGGCGACCGGGGGGGTCCACAAGACTTTTGTGGACTTTAGGTAGTACATATATTACAGGAGTGATGGGGGATCCCACCGTCAAATACTCCCTCAATCCCTCATCTATGATACCCCAGGCCACCGCATCGGAAAGACTCTTGTTGATTATGTTCATAATGCGAAATTTCGGATCGCTCTGCAATACACTATATACATTTATATCATTCAATTGTCGTTCAATTTCTCTGATGTATTTGTATGTGTCAAGAACAACTACCCCGCCGCCCTTATCAGCTGGCTTAATGGTTAATAGGGGGTTGTTCTTGAGTTCGGAAAGGGCCTCAATCTCTGCAGTGGTCAGATTAGGATTGCATAATCGTGCCTCATCCCCTGATGTGGATTTCAGCATTCTGACGTCTCTCTGAACTGCAGAGATGTAGGCCTCAACCGCAGGTTCATCTATATTAGGAAAAAAAGCACTTTTGTTAGTTAAATTCAATCCTTTGAGTGAGAATTCGCTGGAGCATATTTGTGTATTTGCAAAACGTCCCTTAAAGAACACTTTCAATTTAATCAAACGAAAAAAATCATTCAAATCCATCTCTAGATCAAACCAGTTTACCTTAGTGCTCGGGCAAAAAGAAAGCCCCTTGGATAAAACACTTAGCTGGGCATCTGTTAATTCGACTGATGATAAATTAAAGACTATTGTCTCTTTCTCTGTGATGGCGTCTTTGTTGATTGTTGTCTGGTTCTGTTGTAACGTTTTTTTTCCCTTGTCTTCTGTACCGGCGACCTCCTCTCCTGGTTCTGGATCTTTTCTTTTCTTTATGTCCGAGTCCACCCCTAAAAAAGCTTTATCTTCATCTATAGGGAGTTGTGTAAACCTTCTCCTTGACTTATTGTCACGATTAAAACTCGTAGATGGCTGATCAGTTTGCCATGTATAAATGTCACCTCGCTTATAATCATCTGCATCACGTGACCATTTGTTTCTTTTCCCCTCCATGGTATGTGCGGGCCCCATTGCTTCCTACGGTTTGACTTCTGTGATCCACCTTCATCATATTATTACCTATATAATTGTGATTTTAGCTTAGATGAAGTATCACATACATTTTAATACACTTTGTAGGGATGGCATCCCTTAGTCATGAATTGTATACCACTGCTCACTTTATGCACATGCACTTTATTTGTATTGCTATGCATCGTATGTTTGCAATTGTAATTGATTGTAACCACACCCTTATGGGTTGAACACTTTGTAAATGCCTTTATAATGCTCTCACTTTCACTGTTACCATGCTTGAGGAAGGCTCTTGTGAGCCGAAACGTCGCAAGACTTGCCATATCATGGGTGAATAAACCACTTGCTGATTTTATCACTATCTTGGAGTGCAGTCCTACTTCTTTGTTCTCTATACCATTGGGGATTGCCGTTACCCTACGTTGGACCTTGCACCCACATGCTGGCTGGTGCTCCCACTGGACTTTTTCTTCTCTATATATATATATATATATATATATATATATATATATATATATATATAGTGCAGGCGCAATTTTGTGCTGCAAAAATACAGCCCTCTAGATTTTTTTAAATTGAATCGCAATTTCTGTAACTTACCCCTAAGTCAATTATATGTTTGACCAAATACAGCAGTCAAATTTTTAAGTTGAGAATTTTGTATGGCCCCCAAACAATGTTACAAATATCCAAATGACCCTCGACAGCAAAAAGGTTTCCCACCCCTGCTCTAAAGTGATTTTATCTCAGAGACCTGGTTCCCCCACTATCTTTATTGCAGACTCTTTAGATCTTGTAATGAGACATAAATCCCTAAGACAAATTCATTCTTGTGGTCAGTGTGCCAAACAAAGAGTAATTAGAAGATTGCCATTTAATGAGACAACTTTCATATGATCTTCATTGTGTCATGGGCTACTAGAATGTTTAGCCACATGAAAAGGTGTCTTTTTACTTTTAACCTCCTAACAGTCACGTTAAAATTGGAAAAACCCTCCCAAAAATGTCACTTTTTTTTATTGTAGATTTTTAATGTGTGTCTGCTGTAAATCTTGTTGGCGCACAACTCAGGGGACACAGTTGCATTTTTAACCCCCTATTGACAATTAATTTTAGCCTTAAGGACCAATAATATTTTCCCACTTTGTGCTCTAGCAGTCATAACTTTTTAATATTTTTATTTTTATTTTGCGGGATTAGTTGTTGGATTTTTAGGAACCATTTTAAGTATATATAGTGTATTAAATAACTTTAATTATTTCATTTTTAGGGAGAAAGATAAAAAACAGCAATTTTTACATTATTTTTTGGAATTTTTTAAGGTGTTCAGTGTGTGGTAACAATAAAAATTGTATTATGTGGGTCTGTACAGTGATGATTATGTTACATTTCTATATATTTTTTATATTTTAATCCTTTCCACCTGCAGCCTGTCAGCTCTGCAACTGCTCTCTCATTCTCCTCCAGACTGACAGAGAAAGGGGCTTTAGCTGCTCATATATCTGGTTTGGTACCAGCTAGAGATATGTGCTTTATATTGTTTGAAAGCTGACATATTGTTTGAAAGCAGTACATGGGAAGATATCACTGTTAGAAATCGGGATGCTGTGAATAAAGCTACCATTGAGGAGATATAAGTAGCCCTCCCCCTTCCACTTCTGGCCGAGCTCAGCTAGGGCAGAACAGTTAAGTACTTTTCCCACAGCCCATGCTGAGCTTGGGCAGAACAGTTACATGGTTAAAGGGGTATTACCATCTGAGACAATGGTAGAGCTAACGTCTCACAGCTCAGGAGGCAGATGAAAGATGAAACTTAGCATGTGCGGCCTTCCTAATAAATCGATGGAAAAAATAAGAAATTAAGTGGCACTATACAGATACATTTTATTGAATAACTAGCTATACAAAATTTTTAATTACATGCAATTACAAAAGTATACAGATCCAGGTGCTGGTTTGAAAACTGTAGAATATGTTTCATGGTACAACACCTTTAAATAATTGCTATATAACATCATTGTTTCTATTTTTGTTGGCCATTAAAGGGTATCATACCTGCAAGACTCTTATTTTGTTTCTAGTGGTTAACACAGTACCAGACTTTTGTTCTTTTGAAGTCATAAGTTTGTATAAATTTGAAGCTTTAACACAAATTGGTCTTTCAACTGGACAACGACTTCAAGTATACTTACAACGTTAATGCAAAATGGCCTAAGGACAACAAAGTAAAGTTAATAGAATGACCATCACAAAGCCTTGAGCTCAATCGCATTGAAACTTTGGGAGCAAGGAAGCCTATAAATCTGAAGTTATACCAGTTCCGTCAGGAGGAATGGGCCAAAATTCCAACAATGCTACCCAAAATGTTTAACCCATGTTAGACAAGTTAAAGTTCAGAGTCACTGGGAATGTGTTGAAAGAAATAAAAGCTGAAATGAATCATTGTCTATAATAGTATTCTGACATTTCACATTCTTGAAATATATCAGTGATTTGAACTGACCTAAGAGAGGGCATGAGTACAGCAAGCAAGCCCTGGAGGAGTAGAGTGGAGGCAGGGAGTGGTAGTGACTCTGTCTGCGATAATTATTCACAGTGTAAATCCTCACACCGATGCTTCCTAGGCCAAGGTAGTGATAGGAGGACACACCCTCTCTTCCCTCAGGACGCACCCTAAAGTTGGGGCTCCTGTCTGATGGTAGATCGGGTGCCCTTGTTGTTATGGGTTTGGTGAGAGTGCAAGCCAGGAGATATAGGTACTGTGACCAGCGAATAGTGCTGGTGTTACTAACCAGGCAAGTTGTAGAAAATAAATGTATCTCTTTACTAAAGTACAGAATGGGAGTTGTAGTACATTAAACAGTATCAAAGCACATTTCTAAACAATTGATAGTTCAAATCTTCCTAGATAGCAACGTATTGATATAGGTCAGGATGTGGCTTGGAATACTCCTTCCCGCTATCTCTCCAGAGTCTCTTTCTGTGGAATCTAAGCCTGGCAATACGATCTTTGCAAGTTTGACTGTAATTCCCAGGTGAGAGGCACAGGATTGAGACAGTGGGCCAGACCGTGTCCAGGATACAATGTCCCTCTCACTGCAGTAAAGTCTCAGCCTTAAACAGCAAATATCTAATTAATTGGCTCCAATAGTGAGCCATGCAGATTCTGGACCTTCTAGTTCTTTCCTTTTTCTTTTTCTGGAGTGCTGTACTATAGCGATAGTTTTCTCTCTGTAGATCTTTCAGTCGGTAGTGATTCTATGGAGCTTAGGCCCAGTACTCCGACAAATGACCACATGTAACCCCCTCTCACTTCCGTCACTAGAAACTGACTAACTTGGCTAAAAGGTGGAACAAAATTCCTCTCCTAAACTCCTACAGGCTCAGATTAAGGATCGTTAACCCCGACTGATCCATATAGAGATATGCTAATATATTACAAGGCATTAATATATCAAATAATATTGCATAATAAGATTAGTTTACAAGTACCCTATTTTGGGATACTGCATGTGTACTAGGATAAGATGTCAGGAATTGTAAAAAAGCAACTGAGTTTCTGTCTAAGGCATATTTAAACTTATTACTTCAGCTGTAAATAGTACCAAATCAATTTTTAAAAACACTTCTCTTGTCACTTATGATGAATGATCATTATTATCATCATCAGAATATATTATTATATAGGGAGTCAGTGATACAAGATATACCCCTGCATTGACATTCAGTGATCCCCAGCTGAGATGTTTCCAATTTATGACAAAATTACTCCTCGTGTGCGTGCCAGATCTGGAAGGGAGTATTTTATTATGCAACCATTTAAGTGGCAAGAATTGTAAAGGTTTTAATCCAGCTGACCTTGTGTTGCACAGAGCACTTGAGCTGTAATTTTTTGCTTCGGAACTGGAAGAATACATAACATTCTGAAGCAATTTTTAACAGACTAAAAAAAATTTATCCGTTCCATCTTAAAACTTTATATTAAGAACTTATGAGCAGCTTAAATGAATGAATGCCACAGTTCTTTCAATATGTTGCCACAGTTCTTTCAATATACGCTGTCACTACATGGATGACATCCTCCTTGGTGGCCCTTGGAGCCAAACACCATCTTGAGGCAAGTTACCATGTGGTGACTACACATCAGTATGTCCCAGAGATTTTCAGCTCTCCTGTATGTTCTGAATTTTGTCCAGACAAAGGTCTTCATGAGACCTGGAATTGAATAAAGAAACAAATCTAAACGTGCTCTCCTAGTCACTCGTCTTTATTCTTGGCTGCTAATATTAAGTCTTGTTCTTTTCCCTAACATAACCCCGTTTTATTGCCTGCTTGCTGTAGCCGTACGTTTCAAAACACCATCCTTCTTCTTGAAGTATCCCTCAAGTAAGCTAATTCTTTAAATCCAGAGAAATTTCCCCACTGGGATACTGTCAATATTTTGCAGATGTGCTGATTTTGCATGAAGTAGGCTGTTGACTGTAGTGTTATTACGATGAACATCAGAGTTTATAATGACCAAATTTATCGACCTGCAACAAAATGCCAAGAAAGTCCATGCATGGAGATTTTCAAACCAATTTGGCACAAATCAGATACATTAAAAATTTCCCATTAGTTTGGGATTTTAGCAAATCCAAAACTGTCAAAATTAGTTCCACAAAATGCCATTTTACAGATCAGAAGAAAAAGAAGAAGGATCTCATGACCTTGGATGGTAACCCAGCTGGCATCTGCATAATCTTACTGGCAGCCCTCTCTTTTGCATAGCAAAATATGAGCAACTGAATAATTGATAATAACTCATGGACGACATCCCCATTGTGGGCCCATGAAACCAAACACCTTCTCAGGTAAGGTTAGCTAATAAAACTAATTTGCAATGATGCAATAATTTTGAATGCAACTATATATAGTTGCATTGAAACTGGTATGTATAGTTGCTTTTAACTGGTATCATTTGTAGAAAAGTGACTTCTAATGCGTGAAAGTATTAATTGGGAAGAAGGTTGTATTATTTGGTGGATGAAATGTTTTCAGCTTCCATTTTGAAATTCACTATATTGAATTCAGCTCAGGTTTTTCCAATGGGAAGACCATTCTGCCAGATGCACATGGTTTAATGTTTAATCCAGTCTTTGTGAACACCCAAAAAATCCACAGATGATACTTCTTCACAGCACCGTAGGAATCACGTTTCATGTTAGCCAATTGTACAATACACTTCCAGTGTGTTTCTGAGTAACAGCCCCCTGATGCTGCCCGGTATCCTGCTGCTCTCTTCTTCTTGGTCCAGTAATGATGTGTCAAAACAAAGTGTAGTGGTGCAGGGCTTGGCAGCATAAGAACATTATATATACATATACACAGTGAGAGGTTGCCTGCTAGATGGGAGGTATTTTCCTCCCAGTATATCTTGCTGGACTGATTGACAGCCAGGTGAGGTCAAGCACCAGACCGGATATCGCATGCCGTTCCAGGCTTTGTGGACGCCTGTCTGTCTTATAAGCCAGTTGGAGTGCAGTAGGTCTGTCTCTGTATGAGGTATACTTAACATTGGAAAATTGGACCCTTAAAACATAACTTTTAATAAAGATATAACTAAAATCGCCCTATATAGAGTAGCGAATAGATACTTATTAATTGTGAGAAAACATATATAGTCTAGCTACCACTGTACATACAACATCCACTCAATACGAGCTATTGAGTGTATTATGAAATGTATAGGTACCATGAATTAGGGACAAAGCACTTTAGTCAGGCCCTGGGGCATTAATACTAATGCCAGGGAAGACTCTCCCTGCATGAACCCTGACTGGATCTCTGCCCAGGGACAATCCCTGATGGTGGGATTTCCGTGTCCTCGTGCCTACCCCAAATGGCCCTGTAAGGCCCTAAATAGTAATAGGTATAAGTTGAGTTGGTAATAATACCCCAATGCTTTTCACCCAATCGGGTTCCTCAGGGGGTCAATAAAATCCGAATACACTCAAACTACATGGATGGCATACTTTATCAAAAAGATAATAGCTGAGTACAAGCTGAAAACACACAAACTATGTGGACAAAGCAACACATTTTTGTCCAACAGATAATAGCTGAGTACATTCCATCATTGTGGATGACAAACTATGTCTGAAAGATAAGACAAATGAGACATACCTTAAAAAAGGGGCTAGGTATATCGCATGTTCCCTGCTGTGGGATGCAACCTGCAAATTAAAAACAGCAGATATGTACGCCCGCAAGGTAGACACTTATTCGAGATAAAGAAATACAATAGGGATCTCTTAACTTACAAGTGATGTGCCCCATTTGTCTCAAGACTGCCTCCTGCCGGGTGCTTGATAAGGCAGTGGGGCATGTATATGCTGTGGGATAAATATTGGGATATCAACGAAATTCTAACATTTTCGGCTCTATACACCACCACAATGGATTTGAAATGAAACGAACAAGATGGGCTTTAACGGAAGACTGTCAGCTTTAATTTGAGGGTATTTACATCCAAATCAGGTGAACGGTGTAGGAATTACAACAGTTTTCATATGTGCCTCCCACTTGTTAAGGGACCAAAAGTAATGGGACAATTGGCTTCTCAGCTGTTCTATGGCCAGGTGTGTGTTATTACCTCATTATCCCAATTTCAATGAGCAGATAAAAGGTCCAGAGTTCATTTCAAGTGTGCTATTTGCATTTGAAATCTGTTGCTGTCAACTCTCAACATGAGATCCAAAGAGCTGTCTCTATCAGTGAAGCAAGCCATCATTAGGCTGGAAAAAAAAAAACAAAGCCATCAGAGAGATAGCAAAAACATTAGGCGTGGCCAAAACAACTGTTTGGAACATTCTTAAAAAGAAGGAACTCACCGGTGAGATCAGCAACACCAAAAGACCCGGAAGACCACTGAAAACAACTGTGGTGGATGACCGAAGAATTCTTTCCCTGGTGAAGAAAACACCCTTCGCAACACTTGGCCAGATAAAGAACACTCTCCAGGAGGTAAGTGTATGTGTGTCAAAGTGAACAATCAAGAAAAGAGTTCACCAGAGTGAATAAAGAGGGTTCACCACAAGATGTAAACCATTGGTGAGCCTCAAAAACAGGAAGGCCAGATTAGAGTTTGCCAAATGACATCTAAAAAAGCATTCACAGTTCTGGAACAACATCCTATGGACAGATGAGACCAAGATCATCTTGTACCAGAGTGATGGGAAGAGAAGAGAATGGAGAAAGAAAGGAACTGCTCAAGATCCTAAGCATACCACCTCATTAGTGAAGCATGGTGGTGGTAGTGGCGTGGGCATGTATGGCTGCCAATGGACCTGGTTCTCTTGTATTTATTGATGATGTGACTGCTGACAAAAGCAGCAGGATGAATTGTTTTGGGCAATATTATCTGCTCATATTCAGCCAAATGCTTCAGAACTCATTGGATGGCGCTTCACAGTGCAGATGGACAATGACCCAAAGCATACTGCAAAAGCAACCAAAGAGTTTTTTTAAGGGAAAGAAGTGGAATGTTATGCAATGGCCAAGTCAATCACCTGACCTGAATCCGATTGAGCATGCATTTCACTTGCTGAAGACAAAACTGAAGGGAAAATGCCCCAAAAACAAGCAGGAACTGAAGACAGTTGCAGGAGAGGCCTGGCAGAGCATCACCAGGGATGAAACCCAGCGTCTGGAGATGTCTATGCGTTCCAGACTTGAGGCTGTAATTGACGACAAAGGATTTGCAACCAAGTATTAAAAAGTGAAAGTTTGATTTATGATTATTATGATGTCCAATTACTTTTGGTCCCTTAACAAGTGGGGGCACATAAGCAAACTGTTGTGATTCCTACACAGTTCACCTGATTTGGATGTAAATACCCTCAAATTAAAGCTGACAGTCTGCAGTTAAAGCACATCTTGTTTGTTTCATTTCAAATCCATTGTGGTGGTGTATAGAGCCAAAAATGTTAGAATTGCTTCGATGTCCCAATATTTACGGACCTAACTGTAGGTGCGCCTGAGCGCGCTCCACCTCCCTGGAAACAGGCACTTCCGGTTGTGGAGTGCACGCCACGCCACCACTTCCAGTGTGAAACGCATGCGTCACTTCCGGTTTATTGAATCGCATGCGCTCCAACACACACCGAAGTAAATGGAAGTATGGGCAAACGGGGATGTAGTAGCAGGGCCATTAGGAAGAATGGAGCCCTACAATAACATTGATAAAATATAGCTTTTAAAAAGGAACCACTATGGATATATTGGCAGCTCTTCCACCCAGAAGGGGGTGGGGCGCCCAGAATAGTGTATCAGACAAGCCCTATAAGTATATCATCTGCATAGTGCCGTTGATCTGCATCCCACATTATAAAGCTATGCCCCCCTTTTTTTCTTTTTTTTAACCCAATATGTCCTACGCCGCTGCGCCCCAGGGGCTAAATATGACATACACTCACCTAAAGAATTATTAAGAACACCATCCTAATACGGTGTTGGACCCCCTTTTGCCTTCAGAACTGCCTTAATTCTACGTGGCATTGATTCCACAAGGTGCTGATAGCATTCTTTAGAAATGTTGGCCCATATTGATAGGATAGCATCTTGCTGTTGATGGAGATTTGAGGGATGCACATCCAGGGCACGAAGCTCCCGTTCCACCACATCCCAAAGATGCTCTATTGGGTTGAGATCTGGTGACTGTGGGGGCCATTTTAATACAGTGAACTCATTGTCATGTTCAAGAAACCAATTTGAAATGATTCGAGCTTTGTGACATGGTGCATTATCCTGCTGGAAGTAGCCATCAGAGGATGGATACATGTTCTCATTCTGTTTACGCCAAATTCGGACTCTACCATTTGAATTTCTCAACAGAAATCGAGACTCATCAGACCAGGCAACATTTTTCCAGTCTTCAACAGTCCAATTTTGGTGAGCTCGTGCAAATTGTAGCCTCTTTTTCCTATTTGTTGTGGAGATGAGTGGTACCCGGTGGGGTCTTCTGCTGTTATAGCCCATCCGCCTCAAGGTTGTGCGTGTTGTGGCTTCACAAATGCTTTGCTGCATACCTCAGTTGTAACGAGTGGTTATTTCAGTCAACGTTGCTCTTCTATCAGCTTGAATCAGTCGGCCCATTCTCCTCTGACCTCTAGCATCCACAAAGCATTTTTGCCCACAGGACTGCCGCATATTGGATGTTTTTCCCTTTTCACACCATTCTTTGTAAACCCTAGAAATGGTTGTGCGTGAAAATCCAAGTAACTGAGCAGATTGTGAAATACTCAGACCGGCCCGTCTGGCACCAACAACCATGCCACGCTCAAAATTGCTTAAATCACCTTTCTTTCCCATTCTGACATTCAGTTTGGAGTTCAGGAGATTATCTTGACCAGGACCACATCCCTAAATGCATTGAAGCAACTGCCATGTGATTGGTTGACTAGATAATTGCATTAATGAAAATAGAACAGGTGTTCCTAATAATTCTTTAGGTGAGTGTATGTCGTAGATTGCCAGAACTGTAAAACAGATACGTTCAGTCCGGTAAAAAAGAGAAAAAAAAGCAGGGTGGCCCAGATAGTGTCACCCTTACATACACAAAATTCGAACGCTTTTTGCATTTATGACCAGTTAGGACTTCAATGATACACAGAAAAAGAGGTGTAACACATAAAAGGGAGAGAAGATTAGGTAGAAACTCTAAATCCACCAATATACTAAATAAAGCAAGTAAAGGTCCACCTGTCGTTGAGACCAAGAGGTGACTGTGACCTACATCTTTAAATCCATTCTGCCTCCTTCTAGAGGATCTTTCTGTCACATTCTCCCTTCCTAGGAGACATAGGGACAAGCTCCAGAACCGAGAATTTGGGGTCTTGGGGATTCCCTGCATGGTAGTCATTTACGTGATTTGCAACTGGCGTGATATTTTTCTTCCTTACATCATTAATATGCTCACATATTCTTTTCCTCAGTTTCCTAAAGGTCTTTCCGATATAATCCTTGGGACAGGGACACTGACAGATGTATATCACACGTTTACTTTTGCAGTTAATGAAATCACGGATAGTAAAGATCTTATTGGTGGCCGAACAAGTGATCGTTTTGGATACAGAGATGGACGCACATGCTTTGCATGCCCCACATCTGAACATACCCACAGGTCAACGATCTAGCCACGTACCTGGTGCCACAGGAGGTGCATAGTGACTATGTATCAATCTATCTCTAAGGCTTCTGCCCCTTCGATATGTTATACGGTGGCAGATCGAGACATTTTGTGCCATGTTGGGGTCCATCCTAAGAACAGGCCAGTATCTATTTAGAATTGTCTTCACCTCCTCGCTCGCAGCGTCATAGGTAGAAATGAGGCGGGTCTGTGTCTGTTCTCCCTCTACTTGTTTTTTTGGAGATAGTAGGATATCCCTCTTCATGGCTAAGGCGTGTTGAAACGACTGTCTCAAAGTGGCCTTAGGGTATCCCCTGTCTATCAATCTGTGTTATAGTTTTCTTGACTCCAGATGAAAATCATCTATACTTGAACAGTTCCTGCGCAGCTGCAAATACTGACCTCTCGGAATACCCCTTTTCTGTGGGAGGGGATGGTGGCTCTCCCAATACAAAATTGCATTGGTTGCCGTGGATTTCCTAAAAATGTTGGTAGTGAGTTTTTCCCCTCGTTTACATACCTACACGTCCAAGAGATTAATATATTCTGTCTGCATCTCATATGTGAATTTGAGGCCTATTTCATTCATGTTTAAAGTATCAACAAACTTGGTGAACTCTTCCTTATTCCCACTCCACAACACAAACACGTCATCGATATAACTTGTCCAAAAGGCTATTTTCTCGTGCCAACATGTACTGTGGCCGGGAAAGACAATGTTGTCCTCCCACCATCCCAGGAATAGATTAGCTTACATGGGGACACAGGAATACCCCATCGCCGTCCCCCTGAGCTGGTGGTAGAACCGCCCACTGAAAAGGAAGACGTTGTGTTTGGGAATGAACTCGAGCAAAAGCATAACAAACTGATTGTGGATATTGAAATGTGTCCCCCTTGTACTAAGATAATACGCTACTGCCATTAGTCCCTTGTCATGTGGGATGCTGCTGTACAGAGACTCAACATCAATACTGGCGAGTAGACACGAGGGATCAATGACCAGCGTTTTAACCTTATTAAGAAAATCCATCGTGTCCCTTGTGTATGATGCGAGGGAAATAACAAAATCCCTTATGATCTGATCTAAATAAAACCCATAGTTTTGTGTTATGGAATTGATGCCTTGATACTATAGGGCGGCCCTTAAGGGGACTCGTACCTTTATGGGCCTTAGGAAGTCAAACGTAGCCATTTGCGTTGTGGTAGGTAACATAAAATGGTATTCAGCCTCACTAATAACCTTCCAAGTTCCACCTGGAATGTATCGATGGGATCACTTGCTAATATCTTGCTAATACCATTTTTGTCCCTCAGGAGATCCAGACACCTTTTACAATAATTGTCATGATGATCCATAATCACAAGGTTCCCACCCTTGTCCGATGGCTTAATGATTATGGATCTCATATTCTCTAACATTCTCAAGGCTTCTGATTCTATCATGGACAAATTCTTGTGATATGAGGGGGGAACCTTCAGTTGCTCAAGTTTGGAAGTCACCAGTTGTTGAAAGATATCAATATACTCATAGTTACAAGGAGGGGCCATTTTTTTTACTTTTAAAGGGGTTCTGCACTTTGTTTAAACTGATTATGTATCCTCTGGATAGATCATCAGCAACTGATCGGCGGGGGTATGACCCCCGGGACCCCTGCCGATCAGCTGTTTGAGAAGGCCCAGTGATGTCACGACTAGTATTAACTTGCCTGGGCAGGGCTTAGCTCTGTTCACTTCACTATATAGGGCGATTTTAGTTATATCTTTATTAAAAGTTATGTTTTAAGGCTCCAATTTTCCAATGTTAAGTATACCCCTTTTTCATAAGGACTCCAGCATTATCCTTTATTATCTGTTTGAAGTGATCTGTCTCTGTATGAGGCTTGTGCCTGGATGAATGTTTGCGACCTGTCTGAGAGGACAGGTCGACTAAATCCTGGACTTGAACTTTTGTGCAGGACCTGCACCATGGTGTGAACTGAACACCAGGACTTACAACTAAGGCTACTTTCATACTCGCGTTTTAGGCGGATCCGTCATGGATCTGCAAAAACAGATCCGTTACAATAATACAACCGCATGCATCCATCATGAACGGATCCGTTTGTATTATGTATAACTAAGCCAAGAAGGAGCCGTCATGAACTTCATTAAAAGTCGATGAGAGACAGATCCGTTTTCGATTGTGCCAGATTGTGTCAGAGAAAACTGATCTGTCCCCATTGACTTACATCTTGTGCCAGGACAGATCCGTCCGGTTCAGTTTCATCAAGCGGACAGCAAAACGCTGCAGGCAGCGTTCTGGTGTCCGCCTCCAGAGCGGAATGGTGACTGACCGGAGGCAAACTGATGCATTCTGAGCGGATCCTTTTCTATTCAGAATGCATTAGGGCAAAACTGATCCGTTTTGTGAGAGCCCTGACAGATCTCACAAACGGAAAGCCAAAACACGAGCGTGAAAGTAGCCTGAAGTTGTTGATGTGCTTCTAAACCTGCCATGTGTGAATAAAACACTGGAGTCTGATTAAGAACAGTTTTTTTGAGTAAATCCCCCCCCCCATAAAAAATTAATAAAATATATATATACAGGGAGTGCAGAATTATTAGGCAAATGAGTATTTTGACCACATCATCCTCTTTATTCATGTTGTCTTACTCCAAGCTGTATAGGCTCGAAAGCCTACTACCAATTAAGCATATTAGGTGATGTGCATCTCTGTAATGAGAAGGGGTGTGGTCTAATGACATCAACACCCTATATTAGGTGTGCATAATTATTAGGCAACTTCCTTTCCTTTGGCAAAATGGGTCAAAAGAAGCACTTGACAGGCTCAGAAAAGTCAAAAATAGTGAGATATCTTGCAGAGGGATGCAGCACTCTTAAAATTGCAAAGCTTCTGAAGCGTGATCATCGAACAATCAAGCGTTTCATTCAAAATAGTCAACAGGGTCGCAAGAAGCGTGTGGAAAAACCAAGGCGCAAAATAACTGCCCATGAACTGAGAAAAGTCAAGCGTGCAGCTGCCAAGATGCCACTTGCCACCAGTTTGGCCATATTTCAGAGCTGCAACATCACTGGAGTGCCCAAAAGCACAAGGTGTGCAATACTCAGAGACATGGCCAAGGTAAGAAAGGCTAAAAGACGACCACCACTGAACAAGACACACAAGCTGAAACGTCAAGACTGGGCCAAGAAATATCTCAAGACTGATTTTTCTAAGGTTTTATGGACTGATGAAATGAGAGTGAGTCTTGATGGGCCAGATGGATGGGCCCGTGGCTGGATTGGTAAAGGGCAGAGAGCTCCAGTCCGACTCAGACGCCAGCAAGGTGGAGGTGGAGTACTGGTTTGGGCTGGTATCATCAAAGATGAGCTTGCGGGGCCTTTTCGGGTTGAGGATGGAGTCAAGCTCAACTCCCAGTCCTACTGCCAGTTTCTGGAAGACACCTTCTTCAAGCAGTGGTACAGGAAGAAGTCTGCATCCTTCAAGAAAAACATGATTTTCATGCTGGACAATGCTCCATCACACGCGTCCAAGTACTCCACAGCGTGGCTGGCAAGAAAGGGTATAAAAGAAGAAAATCTAATGACATGGCCTCCTTGTTCACCTGATCTGAACCCCATTGAGAACCTGTGGTCCATCATCAAATGTGAGATTTACAAGGAGGGAAAACAGTACACCTCTCTGAACAGTGTCTGGGAGGCTGTGGTTGCTGCTGCACGCAATGTTGATGGTGAACAGATCAAAACACTGACAGAATCCATGGATGGCAGGCTTTTGAGTGTCCTTGCAAAGAAAGGTGCCTATATTGGTCACTGATTTGTTTTTGTTTTGTTTTTGAATGTCAGAAATGTATATTTGTGAATGTTGAGATGTTATATTGGTTTCACTGGTAAAAATAAATAATTGAAATGGGTATATATTTGTTTTTTGTTAAGTTGCCTAATAATTATGCACAGTAATAGTCACCTGCACACACAGATATCCCCCTAAAATAGCTAAAACTAAAAACTAACTAAAAACTACTTCCAAAAATATTCAGCTTTGATATTAATGAGTTTTTTGGGTTCATTGAGAATATGGTTGTTGTTCAATAATAAAATTAATCCTCAAAAATACAACTTGCCTAATAATTCTGCACTCCCTGTATGTATTTACAGTATATATTGTGGGGATTCGCTCTGGTAGTTAGGACTAGCGGATGCAGTATAGAGGCAAAGTTCACAGTTCTTGAACCAATGTTTATTCACACATTGGTGTATAAAAATCGCTGCTAGCTGATATTATAATAGTATTACAACTTGGGACAACTTCGCCAATATCCAATATGGCGCTTCCTGACTCGGCTTGATGTGGGCATGCGTTGGAACATTGGTAGCAGCTTCCGATCTGGCCGTGTCCGAATGGGGAGGAGATGCGTGATACGTCCACCCCGGGTACGGCATGAGATCACACAGTCGAGACGCAACCTGGCGCTTGCGCATTGCTAGTTGTTACAAGCCGAGTTTGGCCATTGACTGCATGTGGATTTACGATGGTTCTGTGTGGTATGTTACTGATCTTATCCTTTGCTCCACCTGTTCATATTTTAATCTAATTATTATGATACACGGCAGCTGATATGTATTGGTGTCATTTATGGATTTTATTTATTGTTTGCACTTCATTCTTATAAATTTTTGTAATTCACATGCAATCATGCTTTTTATAATCATTGTAATACAATACACTGTATCATGTTATTTCACATTGTACTCACGATTTTTATTATATTTATATTGTAATGATCATGTTGATTGATTGCTCCACCCCTTAATCATGGTTGTCTATTTATACTCTGTGTTGCACTTATGGTTTATGCTTGAGAAAGGCTCTGTGTCCGAGCCAAAACGTTGCCTCACTGTGCCACTTGGGCTGAATAAATCACGGTTTTCTATTGGAAGTGCTGTCCATTTCCTTCTATATATACACTCACCTAAAAAATTATTAGGAACACCTGTTCTATTTCTCATTAATGCAATTATCTAGTCAACCAATCACATGGCAGTTGCTTCAATGCATTTATGGGTGTGGTCCTGGTCAAGACAATCTCCTGAACTCCAAACTGAATGTCAGAATGGGAAAGAAAGGTGATTTAAGCAATTTTGAGCGTGGCATGGTTGTTGGTGCCAGACGGGCCGGTCTGAGTATTTCACAATCTGCTCAGTTACTGGGATTTTCACGCACAACCATTTCTAGGGTTTACAAAGAATGGTGTGAAAAGGGAAAAACATCCAGTATGCGGCAGTCCTGTGGGCAAAAATGCCTTGTGGATGCTAGAGGTCAGAGGAGAATGGGCCGACTGATTCAAGCTGATAGAAGAGCAACGTTGACTGAAATAACCACTCGTTACAACCGAGGTATGCAGCAAAGCATTTGTGAAGCCACAACACGCACAACCTTGAGGCAGATGGGCTACAACAGCAGCAGACCCCACCGGGTACCACTCATCTCCACTACAAATAGGAAAAAAAGGCTACAATTTGCCCGAGCTCACCAAAATTGGACTGTTGAAGACTGGAAAAATGTTGCCTGGTCTGATGAGACATTCAAATGGTAGAGTCCGAATTTGGCGTAAACAGAATGAGAACATGTATCCATCCTCTGATGGCTACTTCCAGCAGGATAATGCACCATGTCACAAAGCTCGAATCATTTCAAATTGGTTTCTTGAACATGACAATGAGTTCACTGTACTAAAATGGCCCCCACAGTCACCAGATCTCAACCCAATAGAGCATCTTTGGGATGTGGTGGAACGGGAGCTTTGTGCCCTGGATGTGCATCCCTCAAATCTCCATCAACTGCAAGATGCTATCCTATCGATATGGGCCAACATTTCTAAAGAATGCTATCAGCACCTTGTTGAATCAATGCCACGTAGAATTAAGGCAGTTCTGAAGGCAAAAGGGGGTCCAACACCGTATTAGTATGGTGTTCCTAATAATTCTTTAGGTGAGTGTGTATATATATATATATATATATATAATGAAAAAAATCGGACTGCACTCCAAACGGTTTTTCAGTAAAACAGTAAGTTGCTTTTATTCACCCATGTGGTGGCAATAAGCGACGTTTCGGCTCAACATGAGACTTTCTCAAGCCTAGGTTATTGCCACCACATGGGTGAATAAAAACAACTTACTGTTTTACTGAAGAACCGTTTGGAGTGCAGTCCGATTTTTTTCATTATCTACAAGTGGGTATGCTCCGGTTACCATACTTGGACTTTGCACCCTTCTTTTTCTTTTATGGTGGTGCTGCCAATAGCTTTTTCATCATATATATATATATATATATATATATATATATATAAAGACAACATTGCAGCAAGAGACAATGAACAGCGTTGTAGCCCTCTACAGGCATAGTCCTAGAAAGTCAACCAATATGGGACTCTGAAATCCCAAGTGCCCTTATCAAGCACCTGAGGGACTTACCTAAAGTAAATATGTTCTGTGCAGTGAGCAGGCACCAAGTCTAGAGTTCCTTCTTTTTGCTGAGGATATTGTCACTGGCTACTTCTTCTTGGAAATGTTAGGGGAATTGCTTATGACACCGATAGAGGAAGAGCTGCCAAATATAGTCAATCAGAAGGATGGTGCTCCTCATTTCCCATTGGAATCTCACCGATATATGAAGCTGTACCAGAATGTTGAATTTGCACAGCCATAATAAACTATTTGCCAATGTTGCGCTGTCCTCCATGATCACCAGATGTAACACCCTGTGACTTCTGTAGGACTACATCAAGCAGTGTATCTGCTCAAAATATCCCCACCCACCACAGGATCTGAATGACATGAGACAAAGCATCACTGAAAAAGAGGATATGCTGGCATGTGTCTCGACAGAACTAGTCTACTGTATACACATCTTCAGTGTCACCAATGGAGCCCACATAAAACATTTGCAGTGTATAGATAAAACTTCGATAGATATTGTGTCTAGAGTTGAGCAAACCCAAACTGCAAAGTTCTGGCTCGTACCGAACTTTGTGAGTTTGAGTACCCGGACCCGAGCCCAAACTTTTTCACTGAAGTTCGGGTTCGGTGTTCGGGTGATTTTATTATTTTCCGTTATAACATGGGTATAACGTAAAATAATAGCATTCTTAAAACAGAAGGCTAAATAAAATGTCTATTGAGGGGTTAAAAAAAAAATCACCTCATCCACTTGATCGCACAGCCAGTATCTTCTTTTATTCAGGACCTGCAAAATGACCTGCGGTGACATCACCGCAGGTCCTGAAGAAAATAAGATACTGGCTGTGCGATCAAGTGGATGAAGTGAGTTTCTTTTATTTTTAACACCTCAATACACATTTTACTTAGCATTCTGTATTACAGAATGCATATTATTTTACGTTATAACGGAAAATAAAGTGAAGTTCGGGTCCCCATTGACTTAAATGGGGTCTGGGTTCGGGGTGAAGTTCGGGTCAAGTTTGGTTCCCGAACCCAAACTTTGACCTGAAGTTTGGCCGAACCCAGCGAACCCGGCCCAACCCTAATTGTGTCTTGTCATGTTAAATTTGGGTCCTTTTTTAATTGCCCTGCATATATATTTGGGTCTGGAAAACCCCTTTTAGGTGTTTTCACATTAGGTTTTAAGTGGTATTTTGCTGCACTTCTGCAGTTTTTGCACCACCACTTTCTTCACAGTAAATATGTCAGGTTCAAATGTTACCTAAAGGTCTATGGGAAATATGAAACAGAGGATAATCAACTGTCTGTTTTTGTTTTCTTGTTGTTTTTTTGTGCTCCTGGTGTCTGTCTGGCCTCTTTTCAATAACATATCTTATGCCCCACTTTCACATGAAGCTCTTCCCTCTTGTACAGTATCCAAATCAAGTGTAGAAAATCTAAATGTGCCAAACTGTGCTAATTGTTAGACATACTGTATTTTTTGGGCAGACACAATCAAGTAAATCTTTAAATCTTGCCAATGTTATTCTACAACTTTTTTTTCTCTTTCAAAAATGTCACAGTCAAGCTCATATGTATAAGGATGTGAAGGATATCTTTTTGAGAACCTCCTCCTGACAAAAAAAAACAAAAATAAACCAGTTTTTTGTTTAGTTTTTATGTGAAGCTCTCTTGCAAATACAGGTATATAAGGCTTTGTTCACACTAATGTCACAGTCTCCATTCATAGCGGAAAGAACTGAGAGAAATTATTCTTATGCTGTGACATCCAGTGATCTACTTCTCATGCAAATTTCAGATCTAGAAAGTTAGTATTTTATTTTACAGCCATTTAAGTAGCTCAAAATGTTAAGGCTTCAATCCAGTTGACCTTGTATGGCTCAGGAAACAATTAACAAATTGCAATTAGAAATCATCTATTTCACCTTAATGTATTAAGAATAGTGATGAGCGAGCATGCTTGGCCGAATACCTGTTCTGCTCGAGCATTGCTATGCTCGGCAGATCCGAGTGCTCGGCCGAATAATTTGGGTGCTCAAATACAATTTAATACAATGGAAGTCAATGGGAGACAACCAATAGAGGGTGCTATTGGGTTATGAACAGCGCTCTCTATTGGTTTCATAGTCTGCTGACAAGAATATTTGTCTCATCATGAAACCAATAGAGGGCGCTGTTCATAACTCAATAGCGCTCTTCTCTTCTGAGCAGGTGGTGCCTGGTTGTCTCCCGTTGACTTACATTATACTCGGGTGCCCGGCCGAGCACACGAATATAGCAATATGTTCAGGCCAAACACCCAAATACTTTGGTGCTTGCTCATCACTAATTAAGAAGTTAAAGCGTACCCGAGTTTTCAAAAAAAGATTGAATAATGGATGTGCTTCTTTGTACAATCATAACTGTGAAGGAGCAGGTCTTTTTTTGTTTTTGTTTCCCTAATGTCTTTTTCAGCCGTATTATTCTTCCTCTTCGCTGCACAGCTAGATGCATTTCTCTCAGAAGCATCTCCCTTCTCTGGAATCTACTAGCACTGTACTGTTGTGCATTTCTTTCCTTACTTCCCACTATGTTTGTTTTCAGCTCTGGCTCTCACAGAACAGATAAGGAGGGAAAGATCACACTTAAAGAAAGACAGGACGAGCCTGTGATCTGTAGAAGCAGTTCTTTTATCAGGTTCACAATCTCTTTAAAGAGAACCTGTCACCGTGAAATGCAGTGTAATAGGTCTTTGGGAAAAGTGACTGTCAGTTCTTAGTGAAAGACTGTTTATGCCTTTCCCATCGCGTTTAATATATAGCACTCAATGAGCATCTTCAAGATTTCTCCAGCGCATACCTCCTAATCTGGAACTTAGTGTTCCAACAGATTTTCTCCCACCACAGACATTCAAAAACAACTTGGAAACCCCCCTATTCAGAAATGCCTATAAGCCACAATAAGCTTGTGCCAACGCCACAGTTATATAAACAAATTCCATCGTCCCCTACTGTCTCCTTCCCCTCTTCAGGACTCTCCTTCTGTACCAGCGTGGCACTAGTTCATGCTTATTATTCTTGTGTTTATTGTCTCATAACCCTTTGGTATTTCATATGTATAGAACTGTGCTTTAATAGAAATAATAGAAATAATAATAAAAAGAGCGAACACATTTTTTCCTAAACAATACCATTCATTGAATAAATCCGATTAAACTTAAAAAAGTCCCGTAAATGGAAAAACAGCAGGATAAAATTAACGCACTAGAGGTTATTTACTAAAGACTGGCATAGCAACAGCAGTCTTAGTAAAAAGTCCACTGGCATAGGGTGCGACAAATTTATTAAGAAGTGCAAGCTTCTTAAAAAAAATTGTCTCATCTGTGATGTCTATGCATCATAAACTGAAATCTACAACAGATAGTAGCTGGTGTAGATTCCAGCTATAATTTGTACCAGTTTTCTGGTGCAAGTTATAATAAATGTGCTAGGCTGTTGTGCAACTGCCCTCTAAGCCCCACTCACTTTATCTTTTCTTTGTCAAGAGCAGCGAAAAATTACAAAAATTCACAATCTTTACACAAAATCTTTGACTGTTGAACTGCAGTAAGCCTTTGACATTATTTAAACTGTGTGGTAAATAGTGTTTAAAAAACAAAATGGCAGAATAGATTTTTTTTTACATCCCTACAAAAATAACGTTAAACACATAGGGGGAGATTTATCAAGATTGCCGCTTTCTGGAAGATGCACCTAATTTATGATGGTCATAAATTAAGAATATTCTCCAGCAGTCCATGTGCCTAAACACAAATCTACAACAGCTCTGAGCTGGTATGGCAGCTCATATTATTTCAAGTGATCCACTGGACCCAGGAGGTCAAAGGGTACGGTTTCAATAGTCAGAGACTATATTTCCTGTTTCTGGTCTTTTCACTAATTTTCCATTTAAAATATAACTTTTATTTCTCTTTTAATAAACAGATTAGTCACAAAAACATATAAATTTAAAATACCATATGCTGGGCAGGTACTAATGGGGGACTTATAGGCTTAGCGTCCACTGCCTATTTGTTTGTGAGCTAAGGAGTTGGTTATCTCTAGCAACGATTTGCGAGATGCGTGTCTGTAATGTCAGCCGACATCAGACACTTTTACAGCTGTCGCTCTTTGGTTTGAATACCCTTCCTATGGCGCTATATCTGCCCCTGTAAAGTGCTTATATAAGCGGCGTCTGCAGATCGCCGTTTAATTATTCATTTCTTTTGCCCTGCATAATCATTAAAAACTAATGGTGCAGCTCCCCCAACATGTTTCACCGCGAGATGCGGCTTCTTCAGGGGGGTAAGGAGCTACTAGCAACACGAGTGTTCCGTTTGTAAGAACTTATATATCCAAGAGGCGGGTTTCCGCTCAATATTGTCCTATAGGATTATACCTCATGTTGAAAGACATGCATATGAACCAATCCAGATGCGGTTTCGTCAGTCACAATGGTCTGTTTGTCAGCCAGTTACATTATTGCTGATGCGCTTGCGTTCGATACTTAGTTTCTTTTTAGTAACTATTAGGTGCGCATGCGTCGGAACTTAGTGTCTTTTCTATTATGACTCTTATATGCGCTTGCGTCGGGACTTAGTATCTTTTTTATTTTTAAACTGTTATATGCGCTTGCGTCGGGACTTAGTTTCTTTTTTATTTTCGACTATAATGTGCGCTTGCGTCAGGACTTAGTGTCCTTTTGATTTGTGACTATTATGTGCGCCTGCGTAGGAACTTAGTGTCTTTTTTATTTACAACTATTATGTGCGCTTGCGTCGGCACTTAGTGTCTTTTATCTTTTGTGAATGTTTTGTGCGCTTGCGTCTGGACTTAATGTTTTTCCATGATAATTATAATGTGCACTGCGTCAGAACTTCATGTGTTTTTCTTCAGATTTCTACTTTATTTTATTATTGTGACTATTCTATATGCTTACTTCAGGACCTGTGTCTTTGTATTATAACTATTAGATGCTCTTGCATCTGCTTTTAGTGTCTTTTTATTGTGGCTATTTATACATTTACATATATTCTTAGAATTTCTACTTAGTTTTGATGTCATCATTGCGCTTCCATAGTCACTTAAGATTTGCCCATAGATGTTTAAATGTGCATATATTGAGATTTAACTTTTTCTCTTTTTTCTCCTACTTAAGGGATCTATCTCCTATCAAGTAGAGCAAGCATGAATTCACTCCCGATCTCCAAGGTGTAAGTAACATATGTCTGAACTTGGATCTTTCTCCATAATATTATTCCTTATTTTTCCTAAGTACTAGATCCAAATAGGAAGTTGGTTCAGTCATTTGGTCATCTTGACACTTGCTCGACTAAAGGTGTTTCTATTATATTTATACTATTATATTTGTACTAGAGGACTCACCATGATATCATTAAGGAGATATATCCTTTCATCCTCATTACAATCCGAGCTATATAAATAAAATAAATAAAGTGTCTTGCCCATATCTCAGACCCTCTTATAAACCTACTTCCATATCTATAACCTCAATATAATTCAGACACATATACATACTGACTCTGACTGAACTTAAACAATTTATTCTGATTATTTGTGAGTTACCACATATTTTCTATTATCTGGATAGGTATGCTCTATTCTATTTTTGCTTCTACATATTAGTTTATTAGTAGTTTTTTATGATATTATATTATATAGAATTATTTATAATAACAAGAGTGATGCTTTATCATATAATAATTTTTTCTTATATCATGATTCAATTTTTATTCATATAAACGCTGTAAAGGTGAATCCTTCATTCAATCCGTTAGGACTCATGGTATCCAATCTCTGAATCCATCTAGCTTCACTTTGTAGGAGTTTCCTATCCAGGTTGCCTCCTCTGGGACCCATACTCAGTTTTTCTATGCCCCAGAACCGTAGGATTTTTATATAATTGCCATGCATATATTTAACATGCCTGGCAATTGGTGTATCTTTCCCTGTCTCTATAGAGCTCATATGTCCGGAGATACGGCGCCTCAATTCCTGGATAGTTTTGCCCACGTTTGAGGTTATAGATATGGAAGTAGGTTTATAAGAGGGTCTGAGATATGGGCATGACACTTAATTTATTTTATTTATATAGCTCGGATTGTAATGAGGATGAAAGGATATATCTCCTTAATGATATCATGGAGAGTCCTCTAGTACAAATATAATAGTATAAATATAATAGAAACACCTTTAGTCGAGCAAGTGTCAAGATGACCAACTGACTGAACCAACTTCCTATTTGGATCTAGTACTTAGGAAAAATAAGGAATAATATTATGGAGAAAGATCCAAGTTCAGACATATGTTACTTACACCTTGGAGATCGGGAGTGAATTCATGCTTGCTCTACTTGATAGGAGATAGATCCCTTAAGTAGGAGAAAAAAGAGAAAAAGTTAAATCTCAATATATGCACATTTAAACATCTATGGGCAAATCTTAAGTGACTATGGAAGCGCAATGATGACATCAAAACTAAGTAGAAATTCTAAGAATATATGTAAATGTATAAATAACCACAATAAAAAGACACTAAAAGCAGATGCAAGAGCATCTAATAGTTATAATACAAAGACACAGGTCCTGAAGTAAGCATATAGAATAGTCACAATAATAAAATAAAGTAGAAATCTGAAGAAAAACACATGAAGTTCTGACGCAGTGCACATTATAATTATCATGGAAAAACATTAAGTCCAGACGCAAGCGCACAAAACATTCACAAAAGATAAAAGACACTAAGTGCCGACGCAAGCGCACATAATAGTTGTAAATAAAAAAGACACTAAGTTCCTACGCAGGCGCACATAATAGTCACAAATCAAAAGGACACTAAGTCCTGACGCAAGCGCACATTATAGTCGAAAATAAAAAAGAAACTAAGTCCCGACGCAAGCGCATATAACAGTTTAAAAATGAAAAAGATACTAAGTCCCGACGCAAGCGCATATAAGAGTCATAATAGAAAAGACACTAAGTTCCGACGCATGCGCACCTAATAGTTACTAAAAAGAAACTAAGTATTGAACGCAAGCGCATCAGCAATAATGTAACTGGCTGACAAACAGACCATTGTGACTGACGAAACCGCATCTGGATTGGTTCATATGCATGTCTTTCAACATGAGGTATAATCCTATAGGACAATATTGAGCGGAAACCCGCCTCTTGGATATATAAGTTCTTACAAACGGAACACTCGTGTTGCTAGTAGCTCCTTACCCCCCTGAAGAAGCCGCATCTCGCGGTGAAACATGTTGGGGGAGCTGCACCATTAGTTTTTAATGATTATGCAGGGCAAAATAAATGAATAATTGAACGGCGATCTGCAGACGCCGCTTATATAAGCACTTTACAGGGGCAGATATAGCGCCATAGGAAGGGTATTCGAACCAAAGAGCGACAGCTGTAAAAGTGTCTGATGTCGGCTGACATTACAGACACGCATCTCGCAAATCGTTGCTAGAGATAACCAACTCCTTAGCTCACAAACAAATAGGCAGTGGACGCTAAGCCTATAAGTCCCCCATTAGTACCTGCCCAGCATATGGTATTTTAAATTTATATGTTTTTGTGACTAATCTGTTTATTAAAAGAGAAATAAAAGTTATATTTTAAATGGAAAATTAGTGAAAAGACCAGAAACAGGAAATATAGTCTCTGACTATTGAAACCGTACGGTATGGCAGCTCAGCTCCATTCACTTCAACAGAAGTTGGAATTCTAAACATGATGGGTCAGATAGACCAAGGATGGTATTACTAATGTCAGTCTTAGCAAGTGCATCACGGCAAAATACACCAAATTTTATTAGAAGAACAGGCCTCTTAATAAACTTGGTGCATCAGACAACATGGTCTACAAGGACACCCAAATCCTTCTCTACAAGTGGCTCTCCCAGTGTTACTCGCCCAAGGACATATGATGCTCATAGAATATTACTATCCAGATGCATAACTTTACATTTATCCACATTTAATCTAATTTGCCAAGTAGGTGCCCAAACACTCCAAGTGTCCCAGTCATCTTGTAGTTTATAGACATAGACTTCCATAGACTGCACAGTACTACATAGTTTTGTGTCATCTGCAATTATAGAAACAGTGCTATTATTCCCATTCTCTATATCATTAGTTGATAAGTTTTATAAATAGTAAACCCATCACTAAACATTGGGGTACATCACTTAGAACCGGAGACCATTCAGAATAGAAATCATTGACCACAAATCTCTGGACATAGTCCTTCAGCCAGTTTTCAGTCCAAGTCCAAACTATACTTTCTAAGTCTATAGACTTTAGTTTAAATATTAAACATCTTATGAGGGATAGTATCAAAAGCCTTTGCAAATCCAAGAACAATACATCCACAGCCACCCTTCTGTCCAGGTTTCTACTCACTTCTACATAAAAACAAATCAGGTTTGTCTGACAACTTATGTCCTGGGTAAACCCTTGCTGGTTCTCACTAATGATTTTATTTACAGTCACATACTCCTGTATATAGTTCCCTAGGAGTTCTTCAAACATTTTTTATCACAATGGAAGTTAAACCTACAGGCCTATAATTACCTGGGTAAGACATAGAGCCCTTTTTTAAAAATAAGAACCATATTTTCATTCCTAGGTATAAATAAATCATGGGGTAGATCTAGGCTTGAGCGAATCGAGCTTCAGATCATAGATCCAAAGTCTATTCATTCAAAAACTTTGAAATTCTGTTTCCCTACAGCATTAAAATGTATTGGCTCCGTGGAGAATAACTTTTTCTTGCCCGAAGTTGCGCGAGACTTTGGTAAATAACTTTGGTATTCCTATCTGCTTATTTAAAGACTTTTAAAATAGAAATCCAAAGACAGGTTCGGTACTGGCTGGTACCTCGGTACCAAAGCCCACTTCAGATTTATATTTTAAAATGTTTTTAAGTAAGCAGATAGGAGTACCGAAGTTGTTTACCAAAGTCTCATGCAACTTCGGATGAGACAAAGTTTTCCTCTACGGAGCCAATATATTTTTAATGTTGTACAGAAACAGCATTTTAAATGAAGTTTTTGAACAAATCGACTTCAGATCTGTGATCCGAAGCTCCATTCTCTCGTGTAGATAGATCATTGTACTTGATATATTTATGCTTAGTTATTAGGTCTTCCTTAAACCTTTTTCTTTAACTTATTAACCCTAATTTTGATCATCTTTCTGGGTATTGTAGTCTACCCACTACATTTACTACATTTGCACACAATATTCCATGTGCATTGTGACTGTTCTTTTTTCCTTGTCCTGTTATAATTCTGCATTTTATGCAATTTAATCCATTTCTACTGTCATTATATTTTCCATCATTCTATAGAGTGGATTGTGTCTGCCAATATATTTTATGTTCAGGATTATCAGAACCACATTTTGAACTTACTGCATACTTTCAACAAATTTACAATGCTTCTAAAGGAAATCTCACTTTTCAGAAGTATTTTTCTAGCCTTTCCAATTCTATTTGTATCATTTCCTATGTACTTGGATCCAGTCCATTTCCATTTATTGCTAGACGCCTATTTAGAATTTTTACAAAAATATTTAAATATACAATTTTTTTTTATCGAAAGCAGATGTTATAAAGTGAATGTGGATCAATTTTATCTACTGAACACATTTGACTTCGTGCTGCTCCTTAGGGAGTTATCTATGTGGCCCCCCTTTAAGCACTACACATGGATCTGGACTTCACTGCAGGGGAACCACCCAGTAGTCAAGAGATACTGATGCAAAACACCAAGGTGTCAGGCAAAACCGTAGTCAGGAACAAGACTAGGTCAGGGTAAGTAGACTTTGTGCAAGTTAAGGTCAGCCCAAGGGTCAGGGCAGAAGCTCAGGGTCAGTTTGGAGCTCAGGCAGAGGTCAGGGCCAAACCAAAGTTGCTCCAAATGCCCCCTAGCCTCCGAGGACATTTTCCTTTCCCTCCTCAAGCTCTCGAACACAATGACAGCAATAGTAAATGATATCTGAGTGACACTGACATACATAGCTACAGTATGTTTGATGGTGTTAACATAGCATTTAAAAACACACCTCGCGGGCACATGTGTTATGCTTTTTATATTCCGAAGCTTTCAAAAATTGTTCCTTATTGGGGCAGATGGTGTTTAAACACACACGGTGTTATGGAGTTAAAAAAAAAGTGGCTTGACTGGGGGGGGGGGGCAAGTGTCCTAAAATTCCATAATGCCTTGACAGGCTCATAATGCCTGCCCATATGCCACACACAAGTGTTGACTGTCAGAAGAAAAAGTGGCTCGTTGCGAACGAGCCTAGAAAAATTCTCCCTTTTCGTTGGGAACAGCAGCACTGCAGTGTGGATCTGGAAAGGGTATAAATATATAGGGCATGCAGAAACAGCATAGCATGGAACATACAAGGTATTCGAATGTCTATGGGTAGTAGTAGTAATAGTAGTATTGGTAGTAATGGCAGATGCTTTGCGTTAATAGTGGTGGTAGAAAGAGGTAGAAGCAGAATCAGCTGAGGCAGCATTGGCAGCAGTAGCCATATGGTAAATGTTGGCAGGCAGCAGCATGATCGAGGCAGCAGCAGCCTTAGGGAAGATGATGGTTTGCAGACTGCAGCAGTGGCATGATGGAGGCAGCAGATGAAGCTGTAGAGAATAGGATAGTAGGCAGGTTGCAGAAGTGGCATGATAGAGGCAGTAAGAGCAGCAGTAAGAAGTATAATGGTAGGCAGATAACAGCAGTGGCATGATGGTGGCGGTGGCAGAAGCAGCTGTAGACAAAATTATGGTAGGTGGGTTGCAGCAGTGGCATGATAGTGACGGTGGCATGACAGAAGCAGCCCCTGTACTGAACATGATGGTTGGCAGGTCACAGCAGTTGCATAATGGTGTTAGTGGCATGATGGAGGCAGCAGCAGCCTCATGGAAGATGATGGTGGACAGGCTGCAGCACTGGCATGATTGTGGCAGTGGCCTGATAGAGCCTGTAGCAGCAGCCTTAGAGAACAGGATGTTTGGCAGGTGACAGGATGTTTGGCAGGTGGCAACAGTGGCACGATTGTGGCAGTGGCATGATGGAGGCAGCAGCAGCCTCTTGGAAGATTATGGTCGTCAGGCCGCAACAGTGGCATGATGGTGGCATTGGCATGACAGATGCAGCAGCAGCAGCCGCCGTATAGAAAACGATGATTGACAGGTTGCAGCAGTGGCATGATGGTGGCAGTGGAATGAGGGAGGCAGTAGCCGTACAGAGCATGATGGTTGGCAGGCCGTAGTAGTGACATAATGGCACCAGTAGCATGATGGAGGTTCGTAGGCAGCCAGCAACAGCAAGGCCAGATCTATTCATCAGCCTCAACCGGAGGAGTGTGAAAATCCTCCTGAATCCAGGCTTGGTTAATTTTGACAAAAGTAATGTTTTGGACACTAGTGGAGGTGACCTTGGTCCGTTTGAGTGTCACCAGGCACCCCGCAGCACTGAAGACCCTCTCTGAGGTGACACTGGAGGCTGGGCAAGATACAAGAAGAAGAGCATGCTGTGCCAGTTAGGGCCACTGTTCCAGTCTGCCTGCCCAGAAATCCATGGGGTTAGGGAACAGGGTATGCACCAGAGACTGGACAGAGTGTGCTGAACCTGGACATTGAGTCGGGAGCTGTCGGCTTGCTGAATGGCCTCAGCCTGGTGTGGCATGTGGAAAAATTGATCCATCATGTAAAGGAGATTAAACTGGCAACTGCTGCTGTGGCAACTGCTGCTGAGGCTTCTGATGCTGGTGGCGGCGGGAGGGGGATGACTCTGTAGGGGGTGGAGAAGGGCCTCCGTTTCTGACACAGTGGTGGCAGGTGTCTGCTCTCTGTAAGCTGTGTACAGTATTCCCTGGTTATAACTTAATTTGTCTGTCCCTTAAGAGGCAGGAAAACATTTCCCCATTTTGCCTTGAAAGCATGGCTATCCTGTAATCATTTTCCTGCTTGATGTCACCGATCCGCTTGTCAGTGCATAAGCAAATGAGCATACAGGTCACCATTCTGGCAAGTGTGCCAGAGAAGCCAGTTCTTTCCGCCTCCACCCCCCACTGAGACGATTATCTATCGTGGCCAGTGTCACTGTCCTCATCATCATCCTCTTGGTCCTCCAACTCCCCTTCCTTCTCCTCAATTGGCAGCACCTCCTCCTCCCAATGGGACTTTCTTCTTGTGTCACTCCAGGAATGCCCCATGACCGTTTTTTCTCTCCTCTTTTAACAGTTTGTTGGATCCAACTGCCAGTTACCTGCTGCACAGCGAGGTACTCCTCATAGTCATCAACAGGGAAACTGTCTTGACTATCTGCCATAGGGCATGTGGGGTTTTCTTGCCACTTCTTAGCAAAAACCAAGGTGCCCCACTAGGAAGGGGCAGTGAAGACTGAGAGGGCTCCACTGAAATCCTTCTCAGGGGCTGCAAGGAGGATGATCAAGAGGAATGCTGTGACCCCTAGCTCCACAGAACAGTGTGCTGCTCCAAAGATACCTCCAAGGTCATCCTTCTGCGACTGAGAGGAGGACTGAGCCATTCAATCCACAATCTCATCCTCTTTCTCCTCAATGATAACATTCGCCTTTCCGAAACCAGCAAGGACAACTGCGGCCTACAACTACTACTTGTGGCCGAATAGCTGGTGCTGCTACTACCCACATTCTGGCTCTAGGCCTTTCATTTGGAACCCTTCCATAGTGCTGACATATTTGAGCTTCTCAGATAAGTTTGTGAGATACCCTATGTATTGGTGTAGTAATCACGTATGTGCTGGTTTGAATATAATCAACAACCCCCCAAAAAAACTGATTGGAAACGTGTGGAGACAGAAATAAACAGAAACAGATTTAGGCCTACATTTTTTATCACTTACAGATAATTTTGTGCGATATCCAGTGTTTTGTTATACTAATCACATATTTGCTGGTTTATGGATATAAAATAAACAAAATGGATGATTAAGGGCCAGACCTGATTTCAGGTTATCACTCACAGGTACATTTTTGCCCTAGCCTATGTATTGGTGTACTGATAACGTATATGCTGGTTTAATTAAATTGAACAAGTCCCCCAATTTTTTTTATTCCAACCATGTGGATATAGAATAAATGGAAATGAACAATTGAGGCCTGACAATCAATTTCACGTTTACACTCAAAGGTAAACTGTTGCCCTAGCCTGTGTATAAATGTACTGATCACCTATATGTTGGTTTAAATAAATATAACAACCCCCACCAATCCCCCCCAAAAATGGATGATTAAGGGCCAGGCCTGACGCTCAATTCCATGTTATCACTCACAGGTAAATTGTTGCCCAACCCAGCTTATTGGTGTACTACTTATCACCTATATGCTGGTTTAATTAAATCCCCCCCCCCTTGAAAAATAAAATACAATTTTAACTGTGGATGTATGGAGATTAAAAATCGGATTTAGAACTAATATTTCATTCTCAATCACTGATGTATACAGTTTTTCTAAATAAAACAAAAAAATTAAAAATTTAATATATGAGATGTCCTGACTACAGAGTTCTCACTAGTATTCTATATGCTAAATTTATGATAGAACAAGTAGATTTTCCTTGCAGGTAGCTGCTTTTGAGTTTTGCAGCAGCTGCAATTATGCACAGCCATCCTCAGCTCCTCTCTCCCTGGGTGACAGCTTTTCTGCTTGTCCCTATTCTACACACACATTTCTTCTTCTTTGTACAAACCGGATTCCAAAAAAGTTGGGACACTAAACAAATTGTGAATAAAAACTGAATGCAATGATGTGGAGATGGCAAATGTCAATATTTTATTTGTAATAGAACGTAGATGACAGATCAAACGTTTAATCCGAGTAAATGTATCATTTTAAAGGAAAAATATGTTGATTCAAAATTTCACGGTGTCAACAAATCCCAAAAAAGTTGGGACTAGTAGCAATAAGAGGCTGGAAAAAGTAAATTTGAGCATAACGAAGAACTGGAAGACCAATTAACACTAATTAGGTCAATTGGCAACATGATTGGGTAAAAAAAGAGCTTCTCAGAGTGGCAGTGTCTCTCAGAAGCCAAGATGGGTAGAGGATCACCAATTCCCACATTGTTGCGCAGAAAGATAGTGGAGCAATATCAGAAAGGTGTTACCCAGCGAAAAATTGCAAAGACTTTGCATCTATCATCATCAACTGTGCATAACATCATCCGAAGATTCAGAGAATCTGGAACAATCTCTGTGCATAAAGGTCAAGGCCGTAAAACCATACTGGATGTCCGTGATCTCCGGGCCCTTAAACGACACTGCACCACAAACAGGAATGCTACTGTAAAGGAAATCACAGAATGGGCTCAGGAATACTTCCAGAAACCATTGTCAGTGAACACAATCCACCGTGCCATCCGCTGTTGCCAGCTGAAACTCTACAGTGCAAAGAAGAAGCCATTTCTTCCACAAGCTCAGGCGTTTTCACTGGGCCAGGGATCATTTAAAATGGAGTGTGGCAAAATGGAAGACTGTTCTGTGGTCAGACGAGTCACGATTCGAAGTTCTTTTTGGAAATCTGGGACGCCATGTCATCCGGACCAAATTGGACAAGGACAACCCAAGTTGTTATCAACGCTCAGTTCAGAAGCCTGCATCTCTGATGGTATGGGGTTGCATGAGTGCGTGTGGCATGGGCAGCTTGCATGTCTGGAAAGGCACCATCAATGCCGAAAAATATATTCAGGTTCTAGAACAACATATGCTCCCATCCAGACGTCATCTCTTTCAGGGAAGACCCTGCATTTTTCAACAAGATAATGCCAGACCACATTCTGCATCAATCACAACATCATGGCTGCGTAGGAGAAGGATCCAGGTACTGAAACGGCCAGTCTGCAGTCCAGATCTTTCACCTATAGAGAACATTTGGCGCATCATAAAGAGGAAGGTGCAACAAAGAAGGCCCAAGACGATTGAACAGTTAGAGGCCTGTATTAGACAAGAATGGGAGAGCATTCCTATTTCTAAACTTGAGAAACTGGTCTCCTCGGTCCCCAGACGTCTGTTGAGTGTTGTAAGAAGAAGGGGAGATGCCACACAGTAGTGAAAATGGCCTTGTCCCAACTTTTTGGGGATTTGTTGACACCATGAAATTCTGATTCAACATATTTTTCCCTTAAAATGGTACATATTCTCAGTTTAAACTTTTGTTCCGTGATTGATGTTCTATTCTGAATAAAATATTAGAAGTTGGCACCTCCACATCATTGCATTCAGTTTTTATTCACGATTTGTATAGTGTCCCAACTTTTTTGGAATCCGGTTTGTAATTCTAGCATTTTTCTTCACTGTCCCTGACAGTAGAATACAAGCTTGATTGATTTCTGACTGTCCCTGACTCTCTAAGATCATTTTCTTGGCAGACACTGTAACATCCAGCCACCCTCATTCACAGCCCAGCACAGAATGACATTCTGCTAGGGCACCTCCCTGCCTGCTGCAACACTGATTGGCTCATCCAGGCTGCCTGCACTGATTTGCTTATCCTTAATACACATTATGTATGTATTTTTTGCTGCTTTTTTTCAGCGCCTTTTTGGTGGAACTTAAAAATTGAGAGTTTATAGTTTATGGGTTTCAATGTCCAAAGATGTTTCTTCATAGTGCAGCATGCTGTAGATTCCGCTGCAGTTTTTTCAAGCTTTTTTCTCCACAGGACTTCAAGCATAATTAAAAGAGCACCTGTCAGCAAATTTGTACCTATGAAACTGGCTGACCTGTTGCATGTGCTCTTAGTAGCCAAAGACATCTGTGTTTGTCCCATGTTTATATGTGCCCGCATTGCTGAGAAAAATGATGTTTTAATATATGCAAATGAGCCTCTAGGAGCAACAGAGGAGTTACTCCCTCTCAACTTTGACAGGGCCAGGTGATGAAAACATCATCACTCCTGGCCCTGTCAATCAAAGTGCAGAGGGCATAGCAGTTGCAGGGACAGATGAGCCTCCAGGTGTAACGACGCCCCCATTGCTCCTATAGGCTAATTTGCATATATTAAAACATAATTTTTCTCATCAATGTGGGCACATATGAACTAAACACTATTAAAATACATTGCATATTTTACAAGTTTTTTTAAATAATGAAAAAAAAATAACTGTGACTGATATAAATAATGCCTTTTCCTTTTGGACATTTGACCCACTCACTGGTCAGTTTTCTTCGGAGGCATTTTACTATTCCGGAGTTTCCTGACAGCCATTGCCACAGTTTTTTGTACAAGCGAATGTGATATACCGTATTTTTAAGACTGTAAGACACACCGGACTATTAGACACACATCAGATCTCAGAGCAGACACCCAAATCACACCCCATTCCTCATCAGACCTCAAATCAGACCCTCATCAGACCCCCAATTAGACCCCCATTCTTCATCAGACCTCAGATCACACCTCAAAACCAGACCCCCAAGCTCTATCAGCCTCAGATCAGACCCCCAACTTCCATCAACCTCAGATCAACCCCCAACCTCCAACAGTCTCAGATCAGCCTCCCATCGGAACACCCCCCCCCCCAGCCTCAATCAGCCTCTAATCAGCCTCTAATAAGATTATCACTACCAGAGGATGTGGATCGTCTGGGTCAGCTGATAGTGGGCTAGGAATTAGCCCAATATTGCTTACTTCTGACTCCCAGAGTCATGACACTGGTGTTTGTACACACTCCTGCAGTTAGCTGCTTTCTGGGTGACCGGTATAGAGTCCAATAAAGGCAGAGTAATGGAACAGATAATCTTTACTGGCAGAAGGTAGAGAAAAGTCACTTGAAACAAAGGCAAAACAAAGTTCAGAGTAATAAAGTATACTGGGTCAGGCGGACTCGTAGTCAGGCAGTGCAAGGTCAGAGGTCCAGACGAACTTACAGATGACGGCAGGCAGATTCATAGTCAGTCAATGCCGGGGTCAATAGTCTAGGTAATCCAAGTAGCAGACGGCAGGCAGAATAATTGTCAGGTAATGCGGGGTCAATAGTCCAAGTAATCCAAGTAGCAGACGGCAGGCAGAATCGTAGTCAGGCAATGCGGGGGTCAATGCTGGAGGACGACAGGCAGGGAAGGTCAGGGTTAATTGGCAAAAGTCCAGTACGCAGAAGGGCATAGCAGCAGGAAGCTTCAGCAGAGGTTATCAGGTATAACAATTATGCTTGGGCACTTCATGGTTAGTGAAGCTGCCTTAAATACCAGTAAGCCCACCTCCGGGCAGAGACAGTAATCAGGAAGCGTGCTCTCCTCTCCTATAACAAAGGGAGAGGTGCATGCGTGCGAGCTATAGTGCACAAGATGAGACCTGGCAGTGAGGGCAGTTGCGGCGGTATGCTGGTGGGTGCCTGCTCCTCCTGCGAGGTAGGGCAGAGCTGGGATTCATAGTGCTGCAGTGTGCAGATGGCTGTCTGCCACACTGCGGTGAGGTAACGGACCCAATACTGACTAAGATCCCCATCAGACCTGCAGCCTCCATCAGCCTCAGACCTCCCAGTCTCCATCAACCTTAGATCAGACCCCCATCAGACCTCCCAGCCTCCATTAGCCTCAGATCAAACCCCATTATACCCTCATCAGACCCCCAGCACCCATCAGACTCAGATCAGATCCCCAACCAGCCTCAGATCAGACCCCATCAGCCTCAGATCAGGCCTCCCAGCCTCCATCAGCCACAGATCAAATCCCCACAAGACCCCCCAAGCTCCCATCAGCTTCAGATCAGAAATAAAAAGATAAGATAAACTTCCCTCGTTTGCTCTGGCCGGAACTGAAGATCCAGAACTCACCGCATTGCTTCTCATAGTGTGCGCCTGCATGTCAGGACACAGTGCATAGCAGGACCCGAAAAAGTCCAGGGAGGGTGAGTACAGTCAGTGCAGCACTTCCCTCACCTCCCTTCCCTGTGCCTCCATCAGTATCAGATTAGAACCTCATCTGACCCGCCATAATCCATCAGCTGCAGATCAGACCCCCCAGCCTCCCTCAGCCTTAGATAAGACCCCCCCCCCCAGTCCACATCAGCCTTAGATCAAACACCCATCAGATCCCAAGCCCCCATCAGACTCAGATCAGACCCCATCAGCCTCAGATAAGAAATAAATAATATAAAATAAACGTAACTTGTTTGGTCTGGCCGGTACTGAAGATCTAGGATTCACCGCACTGCTTCTCCAGCCCTTGCTGCTCAGTGACTTGACTTCGCACAGCGTCAGATCATAGTGCGCGCCTGCGTGCATTACATCCTGGCGCTGTGTGCTGTGCACAGCGGGACCTGAATAAGACCAGGGAGGGTGAGTACAACAAGTGCAGCGCTTCCCTCACCTCCCTGTGCCTCCCGCATGCTGATGACCGCTTCCATGATGGAAGTGGCCATTAGTAGAGTTGAGCGAACACCTGGATGTTCGGGTTCGAGAAGTTCGGCCGAACTTCCCGGAAATGTTCGGGTTCGGGATCCGAACCCGATCCGAACTTCGTCCCGAACCTGAACCCCATTGAAGTCAATGGGGACCCGAACTTTTGGGCACTAAAAAGGCTGTAAAACAGCCCAGGAAAGAGCTAGAGGGCTGCAAAAGGAAGCAACATGTAGGTAAATCCCCTGCAAACAAATGTGGATAGGGAAATGAATTAAAATAAAAATTAAAAAAATAAAAATGAACCAATATCAATTGGACAGAGGTCCCATAGCAGAGAATCTGGCTTCACGTCAGCAGAGAATCAGTCTCTTCATGCCATAGCAAAGAATCTGGCTTCATGTCAGCAGAGAATCAGTCTCTTCATGCCATAGCAGAGAATCTGGATTCATGTCAGCGCAGAATCAGTCTTCATGTCATAGCAGAGAATCAGGCTTCATGTCACCCACCACTGGAACAGGCCACTGTCACACATTTAGGCCCCGGCACCCAGACAGAGGAGAGCGGTCCCGTAACAGAGAATCTGGCCTTATGTCAGCGCAGAATCTGTCTTCATGTCATAGCAGAGAATCAAGCTTCACGTCACCCACCACTGGAACAGGCCACTGTCACACATTTAGGCCCCGGCACCCAGACAGAGAAGAGAGGTCCTGTAACAGAGAATCTGGCCTTATGTCAGCACAGAATCTGTCTTCATGTCATAGCAGAGAATCAGGCATCACGTCACCCACCACTGGAACAGGCCACTGTCACACATTTAGGCCCAGGCACCCAGGCAGAGGAGAGAGGTCCCGTAACAGAGAATCTGGCCTTATGTCAGCGCAGAATCTGTATTCATGTCATAGCAGAGAATCAGGCTTCACGTCACCCACCACTGGAACAGGCCACTGTCACACATTTAGGCCCCGGCACCCAGACAGAGGAGAGCGGTCCCGTAACAGAGAATCTGGCCTTATGTCCGCGCAGAATCTGTCTTCATGTCATAGCAGAGAATCAGGCTTCACGTCAGCCACCACTGGAACAGGCCACTGTCACACATTTAGGCCCAGGCACCCAGGCAGAGGAGAGAGGTCCCGTAACAGAGAATCTGGCCTTATGTCAGCGCAGAATCTGTATTCATGTCATAGCAGAGAATCAGGCTTCACGTCACCCACCACTGGAACAGGCCACTGTCACACATTTAGGCCCCGGCACCCAGACAGAGGAGAGAGGTCCTGTAACAGAGAATCTGGCCTTATGTCAGCACAGAATCTGTCTTCATGTCATAGCAGAGAATCAGGCATCACGTCACCCACCACTGGAACAGGCCACTGTCACACATTTAGGCCCAGGCACCCAGGCAGAGGAGAGAGGTCCCGTAACAGAGAATCTGGCCTTATGTCAGCACAGAATCTGTCTTAATGTCATAGCAGAGAATCAGGCTTCACGTCACCCACCACTGGAACAGGCCACTGTCACACATTTAGGCCCAGGCACCCAGGCAGAGGAGAGAGGTCCCGTAACAGAGAATCTGGCCTTATGTCAGCGCAGAATCTGTATTCATGTCATAGCAGAGAATCAGGCTTCACGTCACCCACCACTGGAACAGGCCACTGTCACACATTTAGGCCCCGGCACCCAGACAGAGGAGAGCGGTCCCGTAACAGAGAATCTGGCCTTATGTCAGCGCAGAATCTGTATTCATGTCATAGCAGAGAATCAGGCTTCACGTCACCCACCACTGGAACAGGCCACTGTCACACATTTAGGCCCCGGCACCCAGACAGAGGAGAGCGGTCCCGTAACAGAGAATCTGGCCTTATGTCAGCGCAGAATCTGTCTTCATGTCATAGCAGAGAATCAGGCTTCACGTCAGCCACCACTGGAACAGGCCACTGTCACACATTTAGGCCCAGGCACCCAGGCAGAGGAGAGAGGTCCCGTAACAGAGAATCTGGCCTTATGTCAGCGCAGAATCTGTATTCATGTCATAGCAGAGAATCAGGCTTCACGTCACCCACCACTGGAACAGGCAACTGTCACACATTTAGGCCCAGGCATCCAGGCAGAGGAGAGAGGTCCCGTAACAGAGAATCTGGCCTTATGTCAGCGCAGAATCTGTATTCATGTCATAGCAGAGAATCAGGCTTCACGTCACCCACCACTGGAACAGGCCACTGTCACACATTTAGGCCCCGGCACCCAGACAGAGGAGAGGTTCATTCAACTTTGGTTTGCCCCACAATATAATGATAAAATTAAATTAAAAATAGTATTGAATGAGGAAGTGCCCTGGAGTAGAATAATATATTGTTAAGGGGAGGTAGTTAATATCAAATCTGCACAAGGGATGGACAGGTCCTGTGGGATCCATGCCTGGTTCATTTTTATGAACGTTAGCTTGTCCACATTGTCTGTAGACAGGCGGCTGCGTTTGTCTGTTATGACGCCCCCTGCCGTGCTGAATACACGTTCAGACAAAACGCTGGCCGCCGGGCAGGCCAGCACCTCCAAGGCATAAAAGGCTAGCTCTGGCCACGTGGACAATTTGGAGACCCAAAAGTTGAATGGGGCCGAACCATCAGTCAGTACGTGGAGGGGTGTGCACAGGTACTGTTCCACCATGTTAGTGAAATGTTGCCTCCTGCTAACACGTTCCGTATCAGGAGGTGGTGCAGTTAGCTGTGGCGTGGTGACAAAACTTTTCCACATCTCTGCCATGCTAACCCTGCCCTCAGAGGAGCTGGCCGTGACACAGCTGCGTTGGCGCTTCCACTGGTTCCCCTGTGAGATTTGGGAATGCTCTCAGTAGCGCGTCTACCAACGTGCGCTTGTACTCGCGCATCTTCCTATCACGCTCGAGTGTAGGAAGTAAGGTGGGCACATTGTCTTTGTACCGGGGATCCAGCAGGGTGGCAACCCAGTAGTCTGCACACGTTAAAATGTGGGCAACTCTGCTGTCGTTGCGCAGGCACTGCAGCATGTAGTCGCTCATGTGTGCCAGGCTGCCCAGAGGTAAGGACAAGCTGTCCTCTGTTGGAGGCGTATCGTCATCGTCCTGTGTTTCCCCCCAGCCACGCACCAGTGATGGGCCCGAGCTGCTTTGGGTGCCACCCCGCTGTGAACATGCTTCATCCTCATCCTCCTCCACCTCCTCCTCATCCTCGTCCTCCTCGTCCTCCAGTAGTGGGCCCTGTCTGGCCACATTTGTACCTGGCCTCTGGTGTTGCAAAAAACCTCCCTCTGAGTCACTTTGAAGAGACTGGCCTGAAAGTGCTAAAAATGACCCCTCTTCCTCCTGGGCCACCTCCTCTTCCATCATCGCCCTAAGTGTTTTCTCAAGGAGACATAGAAGTGGTATTGTAACGCTGATAACGGCGTCATCGCCACTGGCCATGTTGGTGGAGTACTCGAAACAACGCAACAGGGCACACAGGTCTCGCATGGAGGCCCAGTCATTGGTGGTGAAGTGGGTCTGATCCGCAGTGCGACTGACCCGTGCGTGCTGCAGCTGAAACTCCACTATGGCCTGCTGCTGCTCGCACAGTCTGTCCAGCATATGCAAGGTGGAGTTCCACCTGGTGGGCACGTCGCATATGAGGCGGTGAGCGGGAAGGCCGAAGTTACGCTGTAGCGCAGACAGGCGAGCAGCGGCAGGGTGTGAACGCCGGAAGCGTGAACAGACGGCCCGCACTTTATGCAGCAGCTCTGACATGTCGGGGTAGTTGCGAATGAACTTCTGCACCACCAAATTCAGCACATGCGCCAGGCAAGGGATGTGCATCAAACCGGCTAGTCCCAGAGCTGCAACGAGATTTCGCCCATTATCGCACACCACCAGGCCGGGCTTGAGGCTCACCGGCAGCAACCACTCGTCGGTCTGTTGTTCTATACCCCGCCACAACTCCTGTGCGGTGTGGGGCCTGTCCCCCAAACATATGAGTTTCAGAATGGCCTGCTGACGTTTACCCCGTGCTGTGCTGAAGTTGGTGGTGAAGGTGTGTGGCTGACTGGATGAGCAGGTGGAAGAAGAGGAGGAGGAAGCTGAGTAGGAGGAGGAGGAGACAGGAGGCAAAGAATGTTGCCCTGCGATCCTTGGCGGCGGAAGGACGTGCGCCAAATAGCTCTCCACCTGGGGCCCAGCCGCCACTACATTTACCCAGTGTGCAGTTAGGGAGATATAGCATCCCTGGCCGTGTTTACTGGTCCACGTATCTGTGGTTAGGTGGACCTTGCCACAGATGGCGTTGCGCAGTGCACACTTGATTTTATCGGACACTTGTTTGTGCAGGGAAGGCACGGCTCTCTTAGAGAAGTAGTGGCGGCTGGGAACAACATACTGTGGGACATCAAGTGACATGAGCTGTTTGAAGCTGTGTGTGTCCACCAGCCTAAATGACAGCATTTCATAGGCCAGTAGTTTAGAAATGCTGGCATTCAGGGCCAGGGATCGAGGGTGGCTAGGTGGGAATTTACGCTTTCTCTCAAATGTTTGTGAGATGGAGAGCAGAACGCTGCTGTGTGACATGGTTGAGATGCTTGGTGACGCAGGTGGTGGTGTTGGTGGTACATCCCATGTTTGCTGGGCGGCAGGTGCCAACGTTCCTCCAGAGGCAGAGGAAGAGGCCGAGGCGGCGGCAGCAGCAGCAGAAGAGGCCGAGGCGGCGGCAGCAGCAGAAGAGGCCGAGGCGGCAGCAGCAGAAGAGGTAGCAGGGGGAGCCTGAGTGACTTCCTTGTTTTTAAGGTGTTTACTCCACTGCAGTTCATGCTTTGCATGCAGGTGCCTGGTCATGCAGGTTGTGCTAAGGTTCAGAACGTTAATGCCTCGCTTCAGGCTCTGATGGCACAGCGTGCAAACCACTCAGGTCTTGTCGTCAGCACATTGTTTGAAGAAGTGCCATGCCAGGGAACTCCTTGAAGCTGCGTTGGCGACCTCTTGCTCCTCCTCTGCCTTCGCCTTGGGCTTCCACTGGTTCCCCTGTGAGATTTGGGAATGCTCTCAGTAGCGCGTCTACCAACGTGCGCTTGTACTCGCGCATCTTCCTATCACGCTCGAGTGTAGGAAGTAAGGTGGGCACATTGTCTTTGTACCGGGGATCCAGCAGGGTGGCAACCCAGTAGTCTGCACACGTTAAAATGTGGGCAACTCTGCTGTCGTTGCGCAGGCACTGCAGCATGTAGTCGCTCATGTGTGCCAGGCTGCCCAGAGGTAAGGACAAGCTGTCCTCTGTTGGAGGCGTATCGTCATCGTCCTGTGTTTCCCCCCAGCCACGCACCAGTGATGGGCCCGAGCTGCTTTGGGTGCCACCCCGCTGTGAACATGCTTCATCCTCATCCTCCTCCACCTCCTCCTCATCCTCGTCCTCCTCGTCCTCCAGTAGTGGGCCCTGTCTGGCCACATTTGTACCTGGCCTCTGGTGTTGCAAAAAACCTCCCTCTGAGTCACTTTGAAGAGACTGGCCTGAAAGTGCTAAAAATGACCCCTCTTCCTCCTGGGCCACCTCCTCTTCCATCATCGCCCTAAGTGTTTTCTCAAGGAGACATAGAAGTGGTATTGTAACGCTGATAACGGCGTCATCGCCACTGGCCATGTTGGTGGAGTACTCGAAACAACGCAACAGGGCACACAGGTCTCGCATGGAGGCCCAGTCATTGGTGGTGAAGTGGGTCTGATCCGCAGTGCGACTGACCCGTGCGTGCTGCAGCTGAAACTCCACTATGGCCTGCTGCTGCTCGCACAGTCTGTCCAGCATATGCAAGGTGGAGTTCCACCTGGTGGGCACGTCGCATATGAGGCGGTGAGCGGGAAGGCCGAAGTTACGCTGTAGCGCAGACAGGCGAGCAGCGGCAGGGTTTGAATGCCGGAAGCGCGAACAGACGGCCCGCACTTTATGCAGCAGCTCTGACATGTCGGAGTAGTTGCGAATGAACTTCTGCACCACCAAATTCAGCACATGCGCCAGGCAAGGGATGTGCATCAAACCGGCTAGTCCCAGAGCTGCAACGAGATTTCGCCCATTATCGCACACCACCAGGCCGGGCTTGAGGCTCACCGGCAGCAACCACTCGTCGGTCTGTTGTTCTATACCCCGCCACAACTCCTGTGCGGTGTGGGGCCTGTCCCCCAAACATATGAGTTTCAGAATGGCCTGCTGACGTTTACCCCGTGCTGTGCTGAAGTTGGTGGTGAAGGTGTGTGGCTGACTGGATGAGCAGGTGGAAGAAGAGGAGGAGGAAGCTGAGTAGGAGGAGGAGGAGACAGGAGGCAAAGAATGTTGCCCTGCGATCCTTGGCGGCGGAAGGACGTGCGCCAAATAGCTCTCCGCCTGGGGCCCAGCCGCCACTACATTTACCCAGTGTGCAGTTAGGGAGATATAGCGTCCCTGGCCGTGCTTACTGGTCCACGTATCTGTGGTTAGGTGGACCTTGCCACAGATGGCGTTGCGCAGTGCACACTTGATTTTATCGGACACTTGTTTGTGCAGGGAAGGCACGGCTCTCTTAGAGAAGTAGTGGCGGCTGGGAACAACATACTGTGGGACAGCAAGTGACATGAGCTGTTTGAAGCTGTGTGTGTCCACCAGCCTAAATGACAGCATTTCATAGGCCAGTAGTTTAGAAATGCTGGCATTCAGGGCCAGGGATCGAGGGTGGCTAGGTGGGAATTTACGCTTTCTCTCAAATGTTTGTGAGATGGAGAGCAGAACGCTGCTGTGTGACATGGTTGAGATGCTTGGTGACGCAGGTGGTGGTGTTGGTGGTACATCCCATGTTTGCTGGGCGGCAGGTGCCAACGTTCCTCCAGAGGCAGAGGAAGAGGCCGAGGCGGCGGCAGCAGCAGCAGAAGAGGCCGAGGCGGCGGCAGCAGCAGAAGAGGCCGAGGCGGCAGCATCAGAAGAGGTAGCAGGGGGAGCCTGAGTGACTTCCTTGTTTTTAAGGTGTTTACTCTACTGCAGTTCATGCTTTGCATGCAGGTGCCTGGTCATGCAGGTTGTGCTAAGGTTCAGAACGTTAATGCCTCGCTTCAGGCTCTGATGGCACAGCGTGCAAACCACTCAGGTCTTGTCGTCAGCACATTGTTTGAAGAAGTGCCATGCCAGGGAACTCCTTGAAGCTGCCTTTGGGGTGCTCGGTCCCAGATGGCGGCGGTCAGTAGCAGGCGGAGTCTCTTGGTGGCGGGTGTTCTGATTTTGCCCACTGCTCCCTCTTTTGCTACGCTGTTGGCTCGGTCTCACCACTGCCTCTTCCTCCGAACTCTGAAAGTCAGTGGCATGACCTTCATTCCATGTGGGGTCTAGGACCTCATCGTCCCCTGCATCGTCTTCCACCCAGTCTTGACCCCTGACCTCCTGTTCAGTCTGCACACTGCATAAAGACGCAGCAGTTGGCACCTGTGTTTCGTCATCATCAGAGACGTGCTGAGGTAGTATTCCCATGTCCTCATCATCAGGAAACATAAGTGGTTGTGCGTTAGTGCATTCTATCTCTTCCACTCCTGGTGAAGGGCTAGGTGGATGCCCTTGGAAAACCCTGGCAGCAGAGTCTTCAAACAGCATAAGAGACTGCTGCATAACTTGAGGCTCAGACAGTTTCCCTGATATGCATGGGGGTGATGTGACAGACTGATGGGCTTGGTTTTCATGTGCCATCTGTGTGCTTTCTGCAGAAGACTGGGTGGGAGATAATGTGAACGTGCTGGATGCACTGTCGGCCACCCAATTGACTAATGCCTGTACCTGCTCAGGCCTTACCATCCTTAGAACGGCATTGGGCCCCACCAAATATCCCTGTAAATTCTGGCGGCTACTGGGACCTGAGGTAGTTGGTTCACTAGGACGTGTGGCTGTGGCAGAACGGCCACGTCCTCTCCCAGCACCAGAGGGTCCACTAACACCACCACGACCATGTCCACGTCCGCGTCCCTTATTAGATGTTTTCCTCATTGTTCCCGTTCACCACAATTTTGAGAATGGCAAATTTGGGAATGCTTTTTCAACCCAGAACAAAAAGTCTGCTTTGACGGTCACTACAAATAACTTGACCAGCTAAAACTGTGCAGATTTGGTTGAATAGAGATGTGAGACCTGTTTTTTTTTGCGCTGTGTGACAGTTATAGCTTTAATCACAGAATGACTCTTCTATCAGCACGCTAGCGTGTGTCTTAGGTTTTTCTGAATGATACTATCAATAACTTTAATGGAAGATTTTCTTTTTGGGATAGATTTCAAGTAGGCCTGAAATACCACAAACTAGTTATTTTCAGAATGGCAAATTTGGGAATGCTTTTTCAACCCAGAACAAAAAGTCTGCTTTGACGGTCACTACAAATAACTTGACCAGCTAAAACTGTGCAGATTTGGTTGAATAGAGATGTGAGACCTGTTTTTTTTGCGCTGTGTGACAGTTATAGCTTTAATCACAGAATGACACTTCTATCAGCACGCTAGCGTGTCTCTTAGGTTTTTCTGAATGATACTATCAATAACTTTAATGGAAGATTTTCTTTTTGGGATAGATTTCAAGTAGGCCTGAAATACCACAAACTAGTTATTTTCAGAATGGCAAACTTGGGAATGCTTTTTCAACCCAGAACAAAAAGTCTGCTTTGACGGTCACTACAAATAACTTGACCAGCTAAAACTGTGCAGATTTGGTTGAATAGAGATGTGAGACCTGTTTTTTTTTGCGCTGTGTGACAGTTATAGGTTTAATCACAGAATGACACTTCTATCAGCACGCTAGCGTGTGTCTTAGGTTTTTCTGAATGATACTATCAATAACTTTAATGGAAGATTTTCTTTTTGGGATAGATTTCAAGTAGGCCTGAAATACCACAAACTAGTTATTTTCAGAATGGCAAATTTGGGAATGCTTTTTCAACCCAGAACAAAAAGTCTGCTTTGACGGTCACTACAAATAACTTGACCAGCTAAAACTGTGCAGATTTGGTTGAATAGAGATGTGAGACCTGTTTTTTTTTGCGCTGTGTGACAGTTATAGCTTTAATCACAGAATGACACTTCTATCAGCACGCTAGCGTGTGTCTTAGGTTTTTCTGAATGATACTATCAATAACTTTAATGGAAGATTTTCTTTTTGGGATAGATTTCAAGTAGGCCTGAAATACCACAAACTAGTTATTTTCAGAATGGCAAATTTGGGAATGCTTTTTCAACCCAGAACAAAAAGTCTGCTTTGACGGTCACTACAAATAACTTGACCAGCTAAAACTGTGCAGATTTGGTTGAATAGAGATGTGAGACCTGTTTTTTTTTTTGCGCTGTGTGACAGTTATAGCTTTAATCACAGAATGACACTTCTATCAGCACGCTAGCGCGTGTCTTAGGTTTTTCTGAATGATACTATCAATAACTTTAATGGAAGATTTTCTTTTTGGGATAGATTTCAAGTAGGCCTGAAATACCACAAACTAGTTATTTTCAGAATGGCAAACTTGGGAATGCTTTTTCAACCCAGAACAAAAAGTCTGCTTTGACGGTCACTACAAATAACTTGACCAGCTAAAACTGTGCAGATTTGGTTGAATAGAGATGTGAGACCTGTTTTTTTTTGCGCTGTGTGACAGTTATAGGTTTAATCACAGAATGACACTTCTATCAGCACGCTAGCGTGTGTCTTAGGTTTTTCTGAATGATACTATCAATAACTTTAATGGAAGATTTTCTTTTTGGGATAGATTTCAAGTAGGCCTGAAATACCACAAACTAGTTATTTTCAGAATGGCAAATTTGGGAATGCTTTTTCAACCCAGAACAAAAAGTCTGCTTTGACGGTCACTACAAATAACTTGACCAGCTAAAACTGTGCAGATTTGGTTGAATAGAGATGTGAGACCTGTTTTTTTTTGCGCTGTGTGACAGTTATAGCTTTAATCACAGAATGACACTTCTATCAGCACGCTAGCGTGTGTCTTAGGTTTTTCTGAATGATACTATCAATAACTTTAATGGAAGATTTTCTTTTTGGGATAGATTTCAAGTAGGCCTGAAATACCACAAACTATCAGAGCTTGTTAGCACCGTACCACCCACAATCAGCGGTGAGCCACTCCATTATATTCTACTATTTTTCCTTATACACCCATTTGGTTGTGAGCTCCTTTTGATTGTAGGATGGACCTATGGCATCATATTCAAAGTAAAAAACAAAAAGCAGAATCGTATAGATTTGCTGTAAATGAACGTTCGTCTATGGAAGGGGAGAGAACTATGACAACTAGTTTTAGGGAATTAGAAGGCCTACTTCAGAAACAATTGAGGCAATTTTGGGAAATTAGATCCCTACAACATTATATTGAACATGGGATAATACCAAAGGGACTACAGGTTTATAAAATCCCAGCACAAGACCTTCTCAATGATTCCTTTGAGAATGAATGGAATACCCTTCTATTTTCCCAATCTATTGCCTTAATAAATCTGATTATTAAAAGGAGAACTGAAATGTTAGACGAATTAAATAAGAAAATAGAAAAATTGAAGGAACAGTTGGAGAAATATCCAAAGAATGAAGAATATACGATGTGGCAGGAGAGAATCTGCAAAGGTTTAGATAAAATGGAGTCAGACATTATAAATAAAAAAACTAAGAAACATATAGATACTCAAGGGTCTAAACACAGGGAGAATACCTATAGATCTGAAATATTGCAAACAAATTTGCATATGGATGAAAATACAATTGAAAATAGGCAGGAAGGTAATGGGGAGAATTCATATCCCATACCAACAAGTAATAGATATGACCTATTGTCTGAAAACCATTTTTTAGATCATACCCCTGCACACCACAAAACGCGGATGAGACAAAGGGAACATTCACCGAATTATTACCGACAACAATCACCTACTCATCACTACAATCTGAGACAGAAAAATCCCCCACATCCAATACCGAGAGAGGGGAACCACTATCACACTCCCCAATCTCGGAATCACTATTCGAGAACAAACGACGAACAAATGAATACCCAAAGGCCCCAGTATTACAAACAGTCAGACGAGAGAGAAAAACTAGGAGGAGCAAAAGGAAGAGAAATGAGATACCGAAAACATCATTAATATCAAATAAAGACTCTGTTGTAAACCTTAGCTCCACCAATCTTACTGAGGCTCAAATTTCCCTGTTAAATAAGGGCTTAAAATATGCCCCTACAGCTAAATTAGATAAATTCTCCACCTATATAGGCATACAGAAATTTATTAGAAAAATCTGCTTAAAGAAATATTTTATGAAAAATCCTTTGGAGATTGAGAAGGATAAAGTAACTGATCCATCCCAACATACGAAACTTAAGAATAGGTCGAAAATGTACCCACGAAATGAAATCAGTAAAGAAATGGCCACATTCCAAAAATGTGTAGAGGGCGACCTTAGGAAAATGAAAATCAGGACCATGACTAATAATCTGTCTAAAAAAGAAATTTCGGCTATTAAAGAGCTCCAAAAAATGACAGCCATTACCATACGTCCTGCAGATAAAGGGGGCGCTACAGTATTATTAGACACTGAAAAATACAATAAGGAATGTTGGAGACAGTTGTCAGATACAGTAACTTATTTGAAACTGCTAAAAGATCCGCTGAACCAATTTAAACAAGAACTGACAGTCCTGTGTGAGAAAGGACTACGAGATACAGTCCTTATCCAACAGGAATCTGATTTTATTTTGGGCACACAGGGAAGACTACCCGTCTTCTACTGTTTGCCCAAAATTCATAAAAATTTACAAAATCCCCCAGGACGCCCTATAGTTTCTGGAATAGGCTCCATAACCTCAAATCTATCCAAATATATTGACACCTATCTTCAACCATTGGTGAAGAAATCCAAATCATATGTAAAAGATACCACTCATATTATTGGAATTTTGGAAGATTTGAGGGTGGAGCCTGATTGGATTATGGGTACGTTGGATATACAGTCCCTGTACACGGTGATCGACCATATGCAGGGACTAGATGCGATCAAGAAACAATTGACTAAAGAAGCCTCCTTGGATAATGCTCAGATTAATTTTATAGTTGAAGGTATTGAGTATATTTTAAAACATAATTATTTTTATTTTGAGGGAGATTATTATTTGCAACAACAGTGCACCGCCATGGGTACCAGGTTCGCCCCTAGCTACGCCAATCTGTTTTTGGCCGAATGGGAGTCATCCGTGATAGATCATAGGCTGGGGGTGGACCTGGTCCTATGGCGGCGCTATATTGATGATGTCATTTTTATCTGGAAAGAGGGAACTACAAAATTGGAGGAATTTCTGGAACAATTAAATGCTAATGATAGAGGTCTAATTTTCACTTCAAATATCAAAAATAAAATTGAGTATTTGGACCTATCAATTGAAGTACAAGAAGGTAAATATAAGTGTAGCACGTTCCAGAAATCTATAGCAACCAATAATTTTATCCCATTCTCCAGCTGCCATCTCCCAAGGTGGCTGATTAATATCCCTACCGGACAATTCCGAAGAATCAAACGGAATTGTACCGAGGAAGCCAAGTTTGAGGAAGAGGCTATCAAAATGAAATCTTATTTTGTTGAAAAACATTATCCTATAGGACCAATAGATATTGCCTTAAAAAATGTAAGACAGCTGGAGAGGAAAACCTTTTTTAATGAGAGACAACAGGTGATAAATGACAATGAATTATCAAATATTAGATTCATACTCCCTTTTAATACTAATTACAAGCAAATTCAGAAAATGATTGGATCCTACTGGTCACATCTGTTAAGTGACAAGATGATTGGACACCTCCTACCTCATGCACCAAAAATAACCTTCACTAAAGCCACTAATTTAGGCTTAAAGGTAGCACCGTCTGTCCCTAATAAAATGAAAATTAAACAAACAAACACTTTAGGTTCCTTTTTAAACTTGAAAGGATTTTACAAATGTGGGAGATGCATAGGATGCAAATTCAATAACCTACCACGCAAAACGGTAGAGGTATGTTCAACCCAAAACAATTACACATGGAATATTGAAGATTGTATTTCCTGTGATACATTGGGGGTAATATATCTAATTCAATGTCCATGCAACCGTCAGTACATAGGTCGGACAAAACGGGTTATGAAAATAAGGATTAATGAACATATTGCGAATATTAAAAAAGGTTATGATAAACATGCACTATCGAAACACTACAAAGAAACACACAACTGTAATCCAGAAGGATCAAAATTTATGGGACTAGAGAAGATAGAGCAACATTGGAGGGGAGGTGATTTTATCCAAAGAATGTCTAGAGCAGAATCTAGACAGATCTATGAATTTGGATCCATATTACCATTTGGATTGAATTCTGATATGGAGCTGTTTGGATTTTTATGAGGTCGGAGTCCCATTCCCGATGGCGGATCCCATGTTTGGCCGTTTATCGGCACTGGGACCCGCTCTCTGGTTTGGGAACCCGACCTATTCCGACCAATTCCATTTTGCAAGTAGATTTTATTTTACATTCTATTTGTGATGTTTTATACTCAACCCTACATTTTATTAATTTTAGGTTTATCATGTGATTCATACAATTATATTGAATATACTATTTATGTTTTTAACCCTTGTAATAAACATGTTTATATATATTTTCATATTTTTCATATTTTTAAGTATCTACAAATATCAGATATGGCTCATATTTTATATATTATGAAATCGTAAGGCATAAAGTTTAAAAAGAGGAAAAACGCATTAGAAACGCATCCATAGTGAAAAAAAACGCTATAAAACCGCACATAAACCGCAAGAGGTAGTTAATTTGAGAATTTGGAATCCCGGATTATCTAACCATGGTTTGTGGATGACTTTGGGAGCATTTAAGGAACAGGAGGTTGGGAGTGCCGGATATGACCACTGAGGAAGGGATGTGGAATCATCCCGAAACGCGTCTGGGATATCGGACACTCTGGTGAAACCTCCGCAACAACTAATCTGTGCATGGCCATGCTAGACTTTGTTTCTATGAACCGAATCCAAGCTGTTCCAGCAAATAAATCGACGAACTAAGCGCAGTGATTTAGCTTACCGGACGGGAGTCCCGCGCTTGCTATCACGAGACTGGACTGTCGATCAGCACGAATAGCGAGGAAGTATTGGCGTCCTCTCTTCATCGGCTGCACACAGCTAGGAATAGGATTTCGGAATCATATGTGGAAGGAGGTAAGGATTTTCTCCTCTCCTAATAACATTAGCCGCACTCACATCTGAGTGAACCGCTTGCTTCAGACGGCTGATTATAGCCTTGTTCAAAAATTACAAGTCCACAGAGTTTCTTATTATATGGTCCGTATGAAAAGACATTAACTGGGACAGTGTCTGTGACAACTACTGCTAACTACAGAAGGTTTAAGCACATATTGATGTGTATTGGACCGCAACATAATTCACCTTGATATTGTGACTTTATTTTCACTTCGTTTATTTTTTCACAGACACAAAAGGGATTTATCTTCATTTTTATTTTTATTTTTATTTTTGCTCTCACCACTATTTGTTTGGACATAAATCACTGAACACTTTTTCACTTCCACTAATTTTTGTGGTCCTCATCACATGCCATCCTTGGATATCGATTGCGTACCTGCGCTATTTGTCGCTATTATAGCTCCTCTATATTGCCATAATCCTTTGTGTAAAAGCTGTTAATTTATTGCCACATTATTACTGTTTAACAGTTGCTGCTGTTCATTGCTACAAGTGATATTACTTAGACACTATTGTGGTTGTAATTTATTGTCTATGGTCACACCAGACCAATTTCCTAGGAATTTTAATATTTTGAGTGTATATGTCAGTTGATTTTATTCATTGTATGAATTTATATTAGATATATAATAAATTATTTCATGCCATAGAGTGAGTGCTCGCTCGTATTTTACTTTCTTCACCCGTTTTATCAATTGAGGCAGGGTGTCCTCAATCAGAGCTTGTTAGCACCGTACCACCCACAATCAGCGGTGAGCCACTCCATTATATTCTACTGAAATACCACAAACTAGTTATATTCAGAATGGCAAATTTGGGAATGCTTTTTCAACCCAGAACAAAAAGTCTGCTTTGACGGTCACTACAAATAACTTGACCAGCTAAAACTGTGCAGATTTGGTTGAATAGAGATGTGAGACCTGTTTTTTTTTGCGCTGTGTGACAGTTATAGCTTTAATCACAGAATGACACTTCTATCAGCACGCTAGCGTGTGTCTTAGGTTTTTCTGAATGATACTATCAATAACTTTAATGGAAGATTTTCTTTTTGGGATAGATTTCAAGTAGGCCTGAAATACCACAAACTAGTTATTTTCAGAATGGCAAATTTGGGAATGCTTTTTCAACCCAGAACAAAAAGTCTGCTTTGACGGTCACTACAAATAACTTGACCAGCTAAAACTGTGCAGATTTGGTTGAATAGAGATGTGAGACCTGTTTTTTTTTGCGCTGTGTGACAGTTATAGCTTTAATCACAGAATGACTCTTCTATCAGCACGCTAGCGTGTGTCTTAGGTTTTTCTGAATGATACTATCAATAACTTTAATGGAAGATTTTCTTTTTGGGATAGATTTCAAGTAGGCCTGAAATACCACAAACTAGTTATTTTCAGAATGGGAAATTTGGGAATGCTTTTTCAACCCAGAACAAAAAGTCTGCTTTGACGGTCACTACAAATAACTTGACCAGCTAAAACTGTGCAGATTTGGTTGAATAGAGATGTGAGACCTGTTTTTTTTGCGCTGTGTGACAGTTATAGCTTTAATCACAGAATGACACTTCTATCAGCACGCTAGCGTGTCTCTTAGGTTTTTCTGAATGATACTATCAATAACTTTAATGGAAGATTTTCTTTTTGGGATAGATTTCAAGTAGGCCTGAAATACCACAAACTAGTTATTTTCAGAATGGCAAACTTGGGAATGCTTTTTCAACCCAGAACAAAAAGTCTGCTTTGACGGTCACTACAAATAACTTGACCAGCTAAAACTGTGCAGATTTGGTTGAATAGAGATGTGAGACCTGTTTTTTTTTGCGCTGTGTGACAGTTATAGCTTTAATCACAGAATGACACTTCTATCAGCACGCTAGCGTGTGTCTTAGGTTTTTCTGAATGATACTATCAATAACTTTAATGGAAGATTTTCTTTTTGGGATAGATTTCAAGTAGGCCTGAAATACCACAAACTAGTTATTTTCAGAATGGCAAATTTGGGAATGCTTTTTCAACCCAGAACAAAAAGTCTGCTTTGACGGTCACTACAAATAACTTGACCAGCTAAAACTGTGCAGATTTGGTTGAATAGAGATGTGAGACCTGTTTTTTTTTGCGCTGTGTGACAGTTATAGCTTTAATCACAGAAGGACACTTCTATCAGCACGCTAGCGTGTGTCTTAGGTTTTTCTGAATGATACTATCAATAACTTTAATGGAAGATTTTCTTTTTGGGATAGATTTCAAGTAGGCCTGAAATACCACAAACTAGTTATTTTCAGAATGGCAAATTTGGGAATGCTTTTTCAACCCAGAACAAAAAGTCTGCTTTGACGGTCACTACAAATAACTTGACCAGCTAAAACTGTGCAGATTTGGTTGAATAGAAATGTCAGGTCTATTTTTTAGGCGCTGGGTGACAGGCTCAACTTGCCCCTGATGTAATATATGGCCAAAAAATAACCAGACTGTTGATGGTTAAATGCACTTCGGTGACACAGGCTCAGCCTGCAGCTGATGTAGTATATGGCCAAAAAATAACCAGACTGTTGATGGTTAAATGCACTTCGGTGACACAGGCTCAGCCTGCAGCTGATGTAGTATATGGCCAAAAAATAACCAGACTGTTGATGGTTAAATGCACTTCGGTGACACAGGCTCAGCCTGCAGCTGATGTAAGATATAGCACAAAATAACCACACTATCGATGGTTAAATACACTTGGTGATAGCTCGTGCTGGCGCACCACAAGTCACAAAATGGCCGCCGATCACCCCAGAAAAAAAGTGATCTAAAAACGCTCTGGGCAGCCTCAAAAAAGTGAGCAAGTCAATAATAGCACTTCAATGATCCACAGCTGCAGATCGATCACAGAATGAAGTCTTTTGGAGGAGTTAATCTGCCTAATCTCGCCTAACGTCGCAGCTGCAACCTCTCCCTATACTGATCATAGCAGAGTGTTGTGCGGCGCTACGTGACTCCAGCTTAAATAGAGGCTGGGTCACATGGTGCAATGGCCAATCACAGCCATGCCAATAGTAGGCAAGGCTGTGATGGCCTCTTGGGGCAAGTAGTATGACGCTTGTTGATTGGCTGCTTTGCAGCCTTTCAAAAAGCGCCAAGAAAGCGCCGAACACCGAACCCGAACCTGGACTTTTACGAAAATTTTCGGGTTCGGGTCCGTGTCACGGACACCCCAAAATTCGGTACGAACCCGAACTATACAGTTCGGGTTCGCTCATCCCTAGTCATTAGCATTTGGACTATAAGACGCACTGCCACTTTTCCCTACTTTTGGGAGGAAAAAAGGTGCGTCTTAAAGTCCCAAAACTAATATATAAATGAATAATAATAATAATAACCAGAACAAAATAGAATTTCCTACAGAAGTGTTTATCCATTCAATATCACGAGGGAAAGACACAGATGACTACAAAGAGTTATTTAAAATAGACACAAATAACAAAATTCTCATATGTAATAATTCCCACAATCAATGTCCCTGATGTGTAAGGCTTGGCAGCTGGAATAACCATTGAGGCTAACCACTTATTTATCAGCATTACAGATGCTTATTACTAGGCCACCAGCCAAATAGCAAACCGGATGTTAAACTTAACATCTAAAAATAAATCTGAATGATTGTAAGGGTGCTGGTAAAATATATAATGGGAAATTATCACAGAAGGATGATTAATACACTTTCCCGTCTCTAACCTAAAAGATACTCATTGCCTAATAAGACTAAACGGCCATTTTAGCACGGATACAGCTGCACAAACCAATTTCTGAATTTAGGCAACTAACCAGTCACTCAGCAGTATTTGCCCACATGCTCCTGAAGAGGTGCCCGATATAGGGTGACCAGAAACGCATCGAGCAGGGCTAGGCATGATTAGTTAGCCTTTTATTTTATTGGAGGCAGGGTTCCTCTGGGTGACCATTCTGACTGTCAAGTATACGGACAGCAGGGCAGTATTTTCCTGGGTGAAAAATATGGACCCTTGATGCATTAAACATTGGATGGTGACCAAGCTTCTTAAATATACCTGGGTCACTATTGATGTTTGGTGGTGGCATTGCTGGGACTACAAAGACATAATAGCCCAGCATGGTTTATTGCCACTTTTTATGTGGATATTTTTCATATCACTGTGGACATTCATAAAGAGTGTTAATAGGCACCCACAGTTCGATACAGGGGAAAGTTGTACATATACTTACCCCCATTAAATAAATATCTTATTTACCTATCTCTAGATTTCAAGAGAGGGATCAGCCACATTTTAAAAATATCTTTAATAAATTGGAATTTTTTTTACCGTCTTATTAGGCAGTGAGTAAAATATATAATGCCACAAAAAATTGTAACCTATGATTATACACCACATTAGGGTAGGGCAATTTAATCGTCTATGATTTATGGCCTCGATGGTAGGTGGGAGCTCGAAGTCCAGAACCTCGGGCCCTGCTAACTCTTGAGATCCCTGGAAATAATGTCAGGGCTAGGAGACGACCAATTCAGCCACGACACGGATGAACCAGAGTCTCCCACAGGCCTAGCAACCAGTAGCAACAGGGAAAACAACTACACTACATCATGTTCCCTACCAACCTCTAGTATGATAGCACAGTAATGTACTGGACATGTGTTGTACTCCAGACCTGGGGGCACTACTATTGTAAATGGTTTGTAATGTAATGTCATGCTATACACTTTGTTCACCAGCAGATGGGGTTCGATTGGCATTGTTTGCCAGCAGTGGTCTGGTCTGACTTCCTGCCTAGTTTGGTTCAGTAAGTGAGGAGTGTGGACCACAGAGGCAGCTCATAGGAGGACATCATTGCCCCAGGGAGACTGCAGAGTCCAAGGCCACAGAGGAGTTGTAAGTTACAGCGTATTTGTCTCAGCAGAGTGATCAAGCAATCAAGCTATCAAGACTCCAAAGCAAGATGGTGGGAAACACATTAAGACACCATCATCCCAGTTCAGGACAAGCATAGCTAGAAGCATGTATCATATGGTGGACACCTATAGCCCTAGGTGCCAGAGTAAAGCCATAGGGAAGAGATTCCAGAGAGAGACTACCACATTGCCAAAAACCATACCCATTATCTGGGAGGAGAAATTGCACTTGTGCTGGATGTGTTGCTGGAAATGCTGCTATTTGTTTTTTTGAACTCAATAAAGGATTACTATTTGCTGTACAATCTCTGCCTTGTTCCTTCACATCACTTATTCACTACACTGAACCCTAAGCAGCGAAGGCCTGAGGTAGGACATTGTGACACACCACAGCAGCTCATCAGGGTCACTCTCACTTCCATCCACTGCACCGGCTCCTCAAGGGGCTCACTTGGGGCACCCTGTATTCCCCTGTATTTTGTGACAGCAGTGACTGGCCTTTATGTGATTGCATGGAGGCCATTTAGATAAAATAGAAAACTAGAAAAGTTGGTTATTTCACTTTTGAGTCCTGTACAGCTCAGAATGTCACATTTTGTTACATATTTCAGAACTTATTACATTAGCTGCTCCCTAGTGTCGTACTGTTCACAGTTTTTGTCATTGGAAATGCAAATCTTTCACTGGGAATCTTCATTTTTCAAGAATTTGAAGAGGATTAGCATAATACATTAGAGATGTTTAATAGAAGCATTTGGCACACAAAGACCACAAGATTTCAAGAATTTTTGATCAAACTAAGTCCATGCCCAGCTATTTTCGGAAATCCCATACAAGTGAACAGAAGAAGTGGGAACAACCCGACAACCCCTTTAAGCTCCATTGGTATGGTACTAAATCAGATAATGAAAGAACAAGCCATGTACTCAAAATATGACCATATGATTTGTGTATATTATTATAGATGTTTTCCATGTTTGCTTTTCCATTCCTCTAATGGAATAATGGAAAAGTCAGTGCAGATTTGACCTTAGCCTAAGTTTCACGTTAACATCTGCCACATCTGTACTTAGTGTTTCACAAAGAATATGTCTAACTCTTTTTTAAATCTATCTACACTTTTTGCCATTACCAATTTCTGTGGCAGTATGTTCGATAACTTTTTTAGAAATGCTTTTGAACCGTGAGGTAAAATTAAAATAAACTTAATTTGCTAAAAACTGGACTGTTTACTCAAGATGCAACTACACTGATGATTAATCAAGGGTTAAATAATACTTCTTTTATAGTCTTTTAAAGTCATTCTTTGCCTAATAACATTGTTGTTGTTATTATTACTATTATTTTACATCATTCCATGGCACTGTACATATGAAAAGGGGTGCACATACATAATACAGGCAATTGCAATAAGCATGAACAAGACAAGTTACAAACTGATACAGAAGGAGAGAGGGCCCTGTCCACGAGGGCTTACAATCTATCTACAAATTTTATTAACTTTTGTTATAATCGTCCTATGCAGCAGACGTGCATTACTTATGATAATTTACTATAGCATATCATCAATTATACCCAAAACATTGTCCAACACCTGAATTGTTTATAAACAGTATAAACAGTAATGATCCCAGTATAGATCTTTGGAGTACATCAATTATACATTTAGTCCAGTTTGAATACGACCCATTAATGATTACTGTTTGTATCCAATCACAAATTGTACCTATCTTTGTAAACCAATGGACCTGTACAAAAAACACAGTTACATAGGTTGAATAAAGACACAGGTTCATCAAGGGACAATATCAAATGCTTTATAAAAATCCAAATATATTCCATTACTGTACATCTACTGGTTGTCACAGGTTTTAAAAGGTCTGAAAGATTATCTGCACATTAGTGATCTCTTTTGGTTTTGGTTTCACTTTGTCTGTGTGTTGCTTGTATGTCCACACCTCCTGTTCAGGTGTGGATCATGTGACCTTTACCTCCCCCTATTTAGTCTGACTTTACCCATCACGCCTTGCTCTGGATAGCTTCATTTGGTTTTTGGAAGAGCTGGAGTGTGGTTCTAGTTGAAGTCCTGTTCATCCATCATCCATCATCCATCAGCCTCAGAAGTTAAGTGCTGTTGTTTACTAGGCCTCAGCGAGACGCTGGTTCCTTCACCAGGGAAGGAGCGGGTTGTATCTGCCCTGTCATTACCATTAGGGCATCTGAGGGCCACCAGGGTTTTCTAGGTTCCTGTCACGGCTGAGGATAGGAAAAACCCTCAGCCGTACGATGACAGAAGATGGTGGTCGCTGCTCGGCCAGGACAGGAATCAGGGAGCAGGTCACCTCCTAATACGTCCCTAATTCTGACCCTGTCTCCTAGCCGTATGAGCCGACCCTAATGGTGGGAGGGCTCATACTCTGGAACCTATAATCCCTACTAGCCCTCAGGGTGGCCCTGGACTAGGAGCAGGGTAAGACGACCTGTTCCTCCAAGATACGGACAAACAGGAGTCTCACTGGCCAAACTGCAAAGGAAGGGGAACATAAACAGCATATGGCAATGGCAGGTAAATGAAACAAGTACAACACCTACCTGCCACAGACACACAGCCTGGAACCCATGTACAAGTGCTGCTGTCCACAACAACACAAACGGACACAGCACACACCAACATCACACAGGAACCCAGGAAACCATAGCTGCAATAAACAAAGAGACCACAGAAACATCTTCAAAACATCATACATAAACTTATGACCACAAGGGTGGCCCTCACTGGCAGATGGTATATAACCAGGAGGATGACTCCAGCTAACCATGGCTGAAGTACCCCTCAGACTTCTGGCTTCCAGCAGGAGCTAAATAGCCCCAAGTGGCCACACCCACACACAGGCACACCCAGTGTTCACATACAAGGAAGGTAGTTAACCCTTCCTACACCAGGCAAGGGAAGACTGCCACTTAAAGGGGAAGTGTACAAACAACAATCAAAGTGCAGCTGTTACCGCCGGCAACGACATGCGTGGCAACCATGTCCAGGGAAATAGCCAGAAGGCCGAGACACTGCCACCACATGTACACTACACCACACGTTGCCAGGGGCAACCGCAAGTGACCTAAAGTGTCACAATGCACACATACAACCTCGTGCACAACACACCGGGAAAGTGCACACATACAAAGAGAGGTTGCCAGGTGTACCCGCATGCACCTGACAGCAAGCTGCCTAGCAACAGCTCAGGCTGCTATACTGCCAAGTACAAACATGTTGCCAGCGGCAACCACACGTGAGGCAACAACATACAAGGAGCCCTCACCATGTGGTTGACAATAAAACCAAACCGAAGGCAACTGCATGCGGATCCAGGAGTCACGACCATAAACATGGGCGTGACACTCCCACCCCTCAAAGCCCCCCACCAAAAAAAAGGGAAACTAATGAGGAACTCAAAAAGGGATGGGAGAAGAGAAAAAATGGGGAAATCAGCGCCAGTAAATGCGAGTCTCCCCAGGACTGCTGCCGGACCCTGGAGCAACACACAGGAACCAGGGATCCGACTGCCAGGCTCTGGAGCAACACACAGGAACCAGAGACCAGCAAAGAAACAGCCCGGGGAGACCGCACTGACACTGCGTCCACTCTCCACACACGTTCCCACTCCAGTCACTGCCAACAGACACTCCTAACCAACACCCAGCCAGAACACTAACGGAGTGCTGCCAGCATACGACCAGAGATAGGAACATAGAGAGGAACAAGGGATCACCAGCACGGACACGGAAGGGAAGGTGGCGGGGAATAAGCCACCAACCGCGCCATAACCGGTGAACTCCAAAACGCTCTCCCTCCGGAGAACGCGCATGCACCCCACAAACTGATGGCGATGCATGCTGCACCCTCTTCCGAAGGTCACCACGTGAGGAGCCATTGTGGCTCACAGCTGCTGTCTATGGCAAAGCAGCAGCAGAGCAGGAAGAAAGAAGGGAGAAGGCAGCTGAGGATGGGAAAAACCCTCAGCCGTACGATGACAGAAGATGGTGGTCGCTGCTAGGCCAGGACAGGAATCAGGGAGCAGGTCACCTCCTAATTCGTCCCTAATTCTGACCCTGTCTCCTAGCCGTATGAGCCGACCCTGATGGTGGGAGGACTCATACTCTGTAACCTATAATCCCTACAAGCCCTCAGGTTGGCCCTGGACTAGGAGCAGGGTAAGACGACCTGTTCCTCCAAGATATGGACGAACAGGAGTCTCACTGGCCAAACTGCAAAGGAAGGGGAACATAAACAGCATATGGCAATGGCAGGTAAATGAAACAAGTACAACACCTACCTGCCACAGACACACAGCCTGGAACCCATGTACAAGTGCTCACAACAACACAAACGGACACAGAGGGCATATCTACTGTGAGTGGGGGGCACAAAGAGGGTAAAGCTACTGTGAAGGGGGCACAATGAAGGGATAAGTACTTTAAGGGGGTCCAATATGGGCATAACTACTGTGAAAGTTGTACAGTGAGGGCATAAATACTGTGAGGGGGCACAATGTGGGCCTAACTACCGTGAGGTGGCACAATATGAGCATAATTACCCTGAAGGGGCAATATCTGGACAAAACTACTGTGAAGGTTGTGCAATGAGGGCAATACTACTGTGAGTGGGTACAATTTTAGTATTGGGGGGACTTCAGAGAAAGGACCCGCCCTGAGTGCTGAACACCCTAGGCACGCCATTGCACCCGGCACCCCCGCCGATCAGCTGTATGGGGAGACAGCTCGTGCAGTGTGCACGTGCGTTGTCCCTTCTTTCTTCCTGCTCTGCTGCTGCTTTGCCATAGACAGCAGCTGTGAGCAGGAAGAGAGACACACAGTAAGTCTATGTGTAAAATAACAGATGGCACGTGGAACCAGTTAAACGAGAGCCACGTGGCAATATTTTAGAGCGCACTTTAATGCTGAGGCATAGTAAGTCTATGTGTAAAATAACAGATCAACTATGAATGCTGCAGAAGTTGAAAGGGAGGCACTTGGCAATATATTAGACCGCTCTTTAATACTGAGGTACAGTACAGTAGGTGAACCCGATTTTGTGTCAATCTCGCTCTCTTTCTCGGCGAGATTGAGCACCTACGAGCCCCATCGCGGGAGCCAGCGCCGAGCTGGCTTGCCGCGATGGAGACAGAGCCGTCATAGAAGCGACGGGAGATCCGACTTGGATTCCCGCCAATTCTACACGTGTGCGGCGTTTGTTATGAATCCTGAGGGGGAAGTCCCCGCCGGATTTTAAATAAAAATCCGGCATGGGTCCCCACCTCAGGAGCATACCGGGCCCTTAGGTCTGTTATGGGTTGTAAGGAGAGCCCCCCCTACGCCGAAAAAAACGGCGTAGGGGGTCCCCCTACAATCCATACCAGACTCGTATCCAAAGCACGCTACCCGGCCAGCCAGGAAGGGAGTGGGGACGAGCGAGCGCCCCCCCCCTCCTGAGCCGTACCAGGCTGCATGCCCTCAACATGGGGGGGTTGGGTGCTCTGGGGCAGGGGGCGCACTGCGGCCCCCCCACCTCAGAGCACCCTGTCCCCATGTTGATGAGGACAGGGCCCCTTCCCGACAACCCTGGCCGTTGGTTGTCGGGGTATGCGGGCGGGAGGCTTATCGGAATCTGGGAGCCCCCTTTAATAAGGGGGCCCCCAGATACCGGCCCCCCACCCTAAGTGAATGAGTATGGGGTACATCGTACCCCTACCCATTCACCTGCAAGAAAAGTGGTAAAAACACAAATAAACCACACAGTGTATTAAAATATTTTATTTTTCTGCTCCGGAGGCCGCCCCCTGTCTTCTTTATTAGCTCTTTTACCAGGGGGGGCTCTTCTTCTTCCGCTATCCCGACGGGTCTTCTCCGCTATCCGGGGGGTCTTCTCAACTCTCCGGGGTTCTCCTTCTGTCTTCGCCGCTCTCCGTTGTTGACTCGGCGCACCCCGGTTCTTCGTCTCGCGAGATCTCGGATTTTAAATAAAAATTTAGCGAGACGAAGAACCGGGGTTCTCCTTCTGTCTTCGCCGCTCTCCGTTGTTGACTCGGCGCACCCCGGTTCTTCGTCTCGCTAAATTTTTATTTAAAATCCGAGATCTCGCGAGACGAAGAACCGGGGTGCGCCGAGTCAACAACGGAGAGCGGCGAAGACAGAAGGAGAAAGGGGGCTCCCAGATTCCGATAAGCCTCCCGCCCGCATACCCCGACAACCAACGGCCAGGGTTGTCGGGAAGGGGCCCTGTCCTCATCAACATGGGGACAGGGTGCTCTGAGGTGGGGGGCCGCAGTGCGCCCCCTGCCCCAGAGCACCCAACCCCCCCATGTTGAGGGCATGCAGCCTGGTACGGCTCAGGAGGGGGGGGGGGCGCTCGCTCGTCCCCACTCCCTTCCTGGCTGGCCGGGTAGCGTGCTTTGGATACGGGTCTGGTATGGATTGTAGGGGGACCCCCTACGCCGTTTTTTTCGGCGTAGGGGGGGCTCTCCTTACAACCCATAACAGACCTAAGGGCCCGGTATGCTCCTGAGGTGGGGACCCATGCCGGATTTTTATTTAAAATCCGGCGGGGACTTCCCCCTCAGGATTCATAACAAACGCCGCACACGTGTAGAATTGGAGGGAATCCAAGTCGGATCTCCCGTCGCTTCTATGACGCGCTTGCTGGGATGTGCTGTCACTATTCCAGTGAGTGCGAGATCTCGGCACCATGTCGCCGAGTATCAGCGCGACGCTGTCGTGCTAAAAGCACAATATCACAAACACCTACTGTAAGTCTATGTATAAAATAACAGATTAACTATGAATGTCACAGCAGTTTAACAAGATGCACACGTAAATTACACTCCACCTGCAGTCTCCCTGTTATCTCCCTATGTTCTACCTACAGTCTCATAAAAAATCTATCTGCAATCACCCTGAACTGTCCCTGCAGTGTCCCTATCTAATATTCTTTTTTAAACAGTTTTTAGCAACACTGTCCCTAGCGCATTAGCACTTGTTACATGTCTCCCTACAGTGTATGCTCACAGTGAAATGGCCGTAGGGAATGAAGCTTTCATACAGCTGTGACTTCACAGGGGATGGCTATCTGTGAATTGGCTTGCTGTACATCATTATGTGTGATCTCGTGTTCCTGGGCTTCTTCTTACTTTCACTATGCAACATGTGCAGCCACCATTTTACAAAAAAAATCTATTTGTTACCACGAAGCACAAGGAAATTCGGACGCGTGGTTAATCAAATTTTTCCTAAACTTCAGATCGAATTCCACTTCGGATGCTTCAATTCAACCAGGGTGGGTTGTATGATGGCATTAAGGCCTTGCTACAGTATTTTAACCATGCGGGGCTTCACAACCATTGTGTGGTGATCAAGGTACAAACCTTTCCTGGCTCCTGTACACTTGTGATGTTCTTTGCATTCTGACCTTGATCTTATTCCAGAATTAGTTCATGTCTTCTAGCTTGCCTGGTCATTTTGTTGCAGTTCCTGATCATGTTCCTCCTCTGACACTTCCTGCCTTCCTGTTTATGAACCCTAGCTTAGTTCCTGACCTTGATATTGTCTCAAAGCTACAATCTCCAATTTGAAAGTTCTTTATGGATTGTGATCTGGAAATTCTTTGCAGTGACACTACTCACTGGTACATGAACCATAACAGGCTCCTTCTTTTAACTGCATCTCGGATCTCTGCTACCTATGCCTTTCTGAGTTTGGGATCCTAGTATTGATCTTTGGTTATCCTGATCAAATCATCTAGATTTATTACCATAACCTGACATCTTCTGGAGGGTCTCAGGCTTCATACCCTGCTTAGTCAGTGTCAAACCAATTCCAGCATTAACAAGGTTTTCCGCTTTTGCTATATTGATGACCTATCCTACTGTCGACACCCCAACGATCAGATGCATGAAGAGAACGCAGCACTCATACGAGCATTGTGTGCTTTTCACTATTTACCTGTTCGCTATCGACATTGCAGTGGGAAGCAGGTGTAATTACAGCTCCTCCGTTCTATTTACTTTAATGGGACAACTCCTTCCAATAAAGTGAATAGGATGGATAAGGATAGGTCATCAATATAACAAAAGCGGATACCCCCCCCACACACACACACACACACACACACCCACATATTCCACTTTGGGCAACATTACATAGAAAATATTTTTTTTTATCACTGATACACAAGAAGTAAACAATGGTAAGAGGACATGGAGGTCATTACCTACTCCCAGATTGCACAAATAAATATATGAACTCTTTACTCTATTTACAGTCATCTATTAGAATGGATGTATATGATGGGAGTTGTTGCTTGGCATAAGCAGTTGAACTAGAGACTACTCAGGCCTCCGTTATCCCCTTGACAAAGAAAAAAGTCGGACGATATATATTTAAAAACTAGATTTGGCAAAAGTTAATACCACATTCCAATATCGTAGAACATGTGCATAGTCCACCTTCCAATGTAATTCTAATATGGTATTGTGTTATTTAAAACATGGCAGAAAAATGTTCTTCAGTGGCTGAAGTTTTCATGGAAAATGAGTATTTGGAATTCGATTACACTCCACCTGCATAAATAGGATGGATGATAAGGATAGGTCATCAATATAGCAAAAGCGGATACCATCCCCTTCCCCCCTGCATATTCCACTTTGGGCAACATTTAGAGATGAGAGAATTTTGTAAAAGTTTGCAGAATTTTTTGGGAAAAATTTGGTTCGAACTGAGAGCCTTTATAGTGGTGTAGAACACTGTGCCTTGTAGTAAAACTCATAGGGAGTCTGCTTTGGTAGTGAAATAATACTGTGAGTCAGTATGACATGCAGATGACAGGCGTCGCTCTTAGAATCACTGCACACTTCACTTATTAGGGCAACCATGGGGGAAAAACTGAACAAATAACTCAAGTATGAACTCAGCCTTCCAGGTCGATGTTAGCGTCAAGAAGAAGCACACTCCTTTTCCACCATCGCTAGCTGATTCCACAAAGATGTCTACAGAACCTGTTCTATTAAACGCGTATACAAGTAGAGCCCTCCCCCCAGACTGAGTGGAGAGGGTGTCAGCAGTAAATTTGTGTTGAAGTAACTGATTAATTTGCACTTCCTCTGATCCGACAGAAAAATAACCCACAGAAAACGGATCCTGTCTGTGGAGCATCCAGCTTCACTCAGTCAGCATTTGCTCAATAATCCATCAGTATTGCTAATGCCCAAAAAAACAGTGGAATATTCGCATGTCTTCTGTGTTTTGTAGCCACTCCTGCTTTTGGCTACCAAATCATAAGCCAATTCTGATGGGACCATACAGGCCTTACAGCTGCTACACAGACAGGATCCGTTGTCCGTCTCATTTTTCCTTCCTTCTGACAGATCAGAAGAAAGGTCAAAAACATAATGATTTCAGCCAGGCCGAAAGGCAAAATAGTGGCCTAGTCATGAAGTGGGGAGGGTGGGAACAGCATAAGAAGTCCACAGAGTGGACCTAAGACATATTGATAAGGTGGAAGCAGCATCAGGATACCACAGAGTGGCAAGGTGTCATAGTGTGGATATGGCAGCAGCAGGAGGATACCACAGAGTGGCAAGGTGGCATAGTGTGGAGATTGCAGCAGCAGCGGGAGGATATTACAGAGTGGCAAGGTGACATAGTGTGGAGATTGCAGTAGCAGCAGCAGCAGCATCAGGATACCACAGAGTGCCAAGGTGACATAGTGTGGAGATGGCAGCAGCAGGAGACCACAGAGTGGCAAGGTGACATAGTGTGAAGATGTCAGCAACATCAGGATACCACAGAGTGGCAAGGTGACATAGTGTGAATATGGCAGCAGCAGGAGGATACCACAGAGTGGCAAGGTGACATAGTGTGAATATGGCAGCAGCAGGAGGATACCACAGAGTGGCAAGGTGACAGAGTGTGGAGATGGCAGCAACATCAGGATACCACAGAGTGGCAAGGTGACATAGTGTGAATATGGCAGCAGCAGGAGGATACCACAGAGTGGCAAGGTGACATAGTGTGAAGATGGCAGCAGCATCAGGAGACCACAGAGTGGCAAGCTGACATAGTGTGGAGATGGCAGCAGCAGCAGGAGGATACCACAGAGTGGCAAGGTGACATAGTGTGGAGATGGCAACAGCATCCACAGGAGACCTCACAGTGGCAAGGTGACATGGTGTGGAGATGACAGAAGCAGCAGGAGGATACCACAGAGTGGCAAGGTGACATAGTTTGGAAATGGCAGCAGCATCAGGATACCACAGAGTGGCAAGGTGACATAGTGTGGATACGGCAGCAACCGGGGCAGGAGGATACCACAGAGTGGCAAGGTGACATAGTGTGGAAATGGCAGCAGCATCATGAGACCACAGAGTGGCAAGGTGACATAGTGTGGATATAGCAGCAGCAGCAGCATCAGGAGACCACAGAGTGGCAATGTAACATAATGTGGAGATGGCAGCAGCAGCAGGAGGATACCACAGAGTGGCAAGGTGACATAGTGTGGAGATGGCAGTAGCAGTAGCAGCATCAGGACACCACAGAGTGGCAAGGTGACATAGTGTGGAAATGGCAGTAGCAGCATTCAGGATACCACACGGTGGCAAGATGACATAGTGTGGAGATGGCAGCAGCATCAGGAGACAAAATAGTGGCAAGGTGACATAGTGTGGATATGTCAGCAGCAGCAGGAGGATACCACAGAGTGGCAAGGTGACATAGTGTGGAAATGGCAGCAGCATCAGGAGACCACAGAGTGGCAAGGTGATATAGTGTGGATAGCAGCAGTATCAGGAGACCACAGAGTGGCAAGGTGACATAGTGTGGATAAGGCAGCAGGAGGATACCACAGAGTGGCAAGGTGACATAGTGTGGAGATGGCAGCATCAGCTTCATCAGGAGACCACAAAGTGACCCGGTGACAGAGTGGGGCGATGGGTGGTAATACCAGTACCCGCTGATGAAGGTGGCTGAAAGAAGGAGCATTTGGCATCAGATGTGTGGCATCAGACGGGTGGCAACAACAGAGTAGTAGCTGAGGCAGGTAGTCAGAAGAAACCGGTCTCTTTTATAAAAGTGTTGGTGTGGCACCATGGATAATCTAGTCTGATGCATCAGGAATTGGTGGTTGGAAATCCTGGCTGATCCACGCCTGATTCATCTTGACAAATGTCAGTCTCTCCACATTTTGGTTGGACAGGCGAGTTCTCCTTGGGGTAACTAAGGCCCCCGCCGCACTAATTACCCGCACTGATGCCACACTACTGGCCGGGCAGGACAACTTTTCCAGGGCAAACTCTGCTAGTTGCGGCCACAAATCCTGTCTGGCTGCCCAGTAGTCCAGCGGATCTTCAATGTGGGTTGGCAGGGTGCTGTCCAAGTATGCCATCATCTGCTGGTTCAGGTCCTGCTCCAGGTCTACCTGCTGCTGCTGCTGGTGAGTAGTTTCTTCACTATGCTGGTGAAGAAAGCTACTCATCAGCGACTGTAGACTCTATAAAGCTGGTACTGCTCCTGCCACCCCATCCCTCCCCAGCAGCCATGGCAGTGGAATGTGAGCGCAGAGGGCCCCCCCGGTCAGACCTGCGAGAGGATGGACGATGGCACAGATAGGTAGCGGCCAACTGACTACATAGGATGTCTCTGTAGTAGTTCAGTTTGTCCTCCCTCTCAGTGGGTGTAAAAAAGGCCCCCATACTGGACCGGTAGCGAGGGTCCAACAAGGTGGAGAGTCAGAAGTCATCCCTCTGCCGAATGGTGACAATGCGGCTGTCACTACGCAAGCAAGTGAGCATGCATCGGGCAATTTGTGCAAGTGACTCGGAGGGACTCCCTGCGTCCATCTCTACTGCATACTGTCAAGGTGTGTCTGGGTCCTCTGTCTCATCCTCCTCATTGCCCTGGAGCTCCTCTGGCTGCTCCTCCTCCTCCTCTCGTGTCACCTGAGTAGAAAAACATTTGGCTACACATTGCCTGTGCTCCAATGTCCTCCTCCCCCTCTTTCTCCTCTTCCAGTTCAACCGCTACAGGGGTCATGTGGCCGTGAGATATAGGCGCCACGTCTCCAGTCCCCTGACCAGTCATTGTTACCAGCATATGTTCCAGGACATGAAGCAGTGGAATGACGTCGTTCAGCCCGTAGTCCTGGCGACTGACAAATAACGTGGCGTCCTTAAAGGGCCTGAGCAAATGACAGGTGTCATGCATGAGCTGCCACTGGCTGACATTGAAGTTACACAGGGGAGTACTCCTATCCATCCGCTAGCATTATCAAGAAATCGTTGATGGCCTTTCTCTATTCGTATAGTCGGTCCAACATATGGAGGGTGGAATTCCAACTGGTGGAAACGTCACATATTAGCCTATGTTGGGGAATGCCGTTCTGCCGCTGCAGCTCAAGGAGGTTGTGCTTTGTGGTGTACGAGTGGCTAAAGTGCATGCAAAGTTTCCTGGCCATTTTTAGGATGTCTTGCAGATGGGTGGAAGACTTCAGAAACCGCTTGACAACCAGATTGAACACGTGTGCCATGCAGGGTGCATGGCTTAGCCCTTCTTGACGCAGCGCCGACACAATGTTCTTCCTGTTGTCGGTCACCATGGTTCTGATTTTGAGTTGTCGGGGAGAAAGCCAGGATTACATTTCTTTACGAAGGACATGGAACAGTTACTCCCCTGTGTGACTCTGTTCGCCCAAGGAAACGAGGGGCGGAACAGCGTGACACCGGCGTGTCCTGCACATGTGGTATGCTAGAGGGGCACTGTGACTTGTCCCTGCAGTGGAGGCTGAGGACATGGTGGAGTATGAGGAGGCAGAGGCGGACATTGTCGCAGGACTAACGGCGTGACATCGTGGAGGCGGTAGCTGCGTGACCTGGCCACGTTCCTGGTGTGGCTGTGCAGGAACCACATTAACCCAGTGGGGCGTAAAGGACATGTACTGTCCCTGACCGTAGTTACAGCTCCACATGTTGGTGCTGCCGCACACTTTGGCAGACACCGACAGGCTCAAGGACTGGCCCACCTTCTGTTCTACATATTTGTGCAGGGCTGGAACTGCCTTTTTCACAAAGAAATGACGGCTTAGGACTCTCCACCTTGGCTCGGCACAAGCCATCAGTTCTCTGAAAGGTGCAGAGTCCACCACTTGGAAAGGGAGGGACTGCAGCACTAGCAATTGGACAGGAGCAAGTTCAGCTTCTGCGCCATGGATGCGTGCACACATACTGCTGTCTCTTGGCAATCACTTTGGTGATTGATCGCTGATGGAATGACTGACTAGGAGAAGGAGCAGTAGCATCTGGACCAGCAGAAGATGGGAATGACAGACAGATCCTTTAGGTTAAGGTGGTGGAGCCTTGACTGGCTGAAACCGGGTGCGTGCCACTGGGTGATGCAGCGGTTGCTGCGGCAGGCTGGACCACCACATCGGAGCCACAGTTCTACCAGGCCACTGTATGGCGATGCTGCATATGTGGACGCAGGGCCGTAGTACCAACATTGGCACTCTGGCCATGCTTCACCTTCTGCCCACATATTCTATATATTGCCATGTTACCCTACTCTGACAGCTTAATGAAAAACTTCTACACCACAGAGTAGGTGATTTTCCCCCCAACAGTCCGCACTGACTGACCGCTACTGCCGCTGCTTCCGTGAACCCCTGCACCCCTACTTCCCGGGCAGGTAGGCTGCTGTGAATCAGGTGGTCTACCCCGGGCACATTTGGCTCCTGAGCTCCCACTACTGCCACCCTGCTGACTCCCAGCCATGTTACCACCTTGCTGGCTCAGCCGCTGCCTCACGGGCAAGCTGCCACCCTCTTCTCCTGATGATGATGAAGCCTGTTCTGCACCCGGCTCCCAAGTGTGATCGACGTCATCATCATCTAGTAGTGTCTGCGCGTCACTGATGTCCTCCTCAGCGGTCTCTGGGTCAGGAGCCTGACCGCTCGCAACACCACCTCCCAAGCCACTCACCTCCTCACTATTTGCACGTCTAGCGGAGGAAGCGGCGGATGTCTCCTCCAGATCTTGGCTGGGCAGTAGCTGCTGACTGTCTTCTAGTAGCTCGTCCTCGCTGTATAGTGGAGCTGAGCCCACAGCATACCTAACTTCTCTGGCTGATGGAACAGAAAAGGACAGAGGCAGGTTGAGGACAGGTGAGGGCACAGGGCCTGCTCCCGGACCATGCCAACTAAGGGTTGTGTCTGACGAACCCACCAACTGTTGGCTGGGGTTTGTCTGATGTTACTTGGGATGAAGTGGATGACCAAGTTAACAAATCAAGAACTGCTGGGTTGCTGGTCAAGACACGACCGCTAGATGACACCAGGAGCTCAGGCCTCTCGCTGCGACTCCTTCTGCCACGCCCCCTTACTCTGCTGCGACCTCTGCCTGCGCCAGAAACATTTAGGCCTCTTCCCCTCTTCTGTGCATGGCCTGGCACTTCTCTGTCTGACATACTTTAGCTCAACTAAATAAATCAAAAGCAAAAATAAAACACGGCTAAAAGCGACAAATATATTTTTCTTTCTGTACTGAACTAGGCTACTAAATGCTTTTGCCACAAATAACTGAAACAGTGAAGTGTGTGTATATATTTTTCTTTTTGTGCTGAAATAGGCCACTAAACGCTTTTAGCAGAAATAAATGCACCACTAAAGCGCATAAATATTTTTCTTTCTGTACTAAAATAGGCCACTAAACGCTTTTGCCACAAATAAGTGCACCAATGAAGTGCGTATATTTTTTTCTTTCTATAATGAAATAGGCCAGTAAATGCTTTCAACACATAACTGCAGAAGTGAACTGAGAATATATTTTTGTTTTTGTACTGAAATAGGCCACTAAACGCTTTTATCACAAATAACTGCACCAGTGAAGTGCGTATAAATGTTTATTTTTGTACTAAAATAGGCCACTAAACGCTTTCAACACATATAACTGCAGAAGTGAACTGAGAATATATTTTTCTTTTTGTACTGAAATAGGCCACTAAATGCTTTTATCATAAATAACTGCATCAGTGAAGTGCATATATATTTTTCTTTCTATACTGAAATAGGCCAGTAAATGCTTTTAGCAGAAATAAATACACCAGTGAAGTGCGTATATTTTTTTCCTTTTTGTACTGAAATAGGACACTGAATCGTTTCACCACATATAATTTCAGAAGTGAAATGCGTATATATTTTCCCTTTTTGTACTGAAATAGGCAGCTAAACTCTTTCACAAATAAATGCAACAGTGAAGTGCGTATATTTTTTTCATTTTTGTACTAAAATTGGACACTGAACGCTTTCACCGCATATATGTCACGCTGGGTAGGACACAAGATACAAAAACACACAGAAAACTACAATACAAGCGTCTAGGCCAGAAGCTGGGAATAAAGGTCACCTCCTGACAATTCCCTACCAGCTCTCCCTGGACTTCTGTGCCCACGTTCACACCCTAAAGGTCAGAATAAACGTGCCTAAGGCTGTAGATTTCCTAAAGTCCCTAAGATGATGGAAAGGGGGAAAGAGGCACCCTGCTTCCTCAGGACTTGGAGGAGGCAGGTTTGTCTCTAATAGCCTAGACCGAACACACAAAGGGAAAACAAAAACCAACTTATCTTGTAGATGAGCAGAAACAGCAAATCCTCCTTTCCTCAGAGTAAGATAGAAGCTATAACCCATACAGGACACTGGGAAGGGGCGTAATTTAAACTCACACAAACGACCCCACCCAGTGCACCTGAAGGGAGGCGGATACAGCTCAACTCCAAACCCAAAACAAACAAAAAACTACGCACGTGCTGCTAACCTGGCAGACCTCCGCACATACCCTAAGCAGGGCATGACAATATAACTGCAGAAGTGAAATGCATATATATTTTTCCTGTTTTGTACTGAAATAGGCCACTAAACTCTTTCACAAAAAAGTGCAACAGTGAAGTGCATATATTTTTTTCCTTTTTGTATTGAAATAGGACACTGAACGCTTTTACCACATATAACTGCAGAAGTGAAATGCATATATATTTTTCCAGTTTTGTACTGAAATAGGCCACTAAACTCTTTCACAAATAAGTGCAACAGTAAAGTGCGTATATTTTTTTTCCTGTTTTATACTGAAATAGGACACTGAACGCTTTCACCACATATAACTGCAGAAGTGAAATATGTAGATATTTTTCTTTTTCCACAGATATAAGCCACTAAAGGCTTTTGAATATAGCACTTGCACCTTAATAACAAGAACAAATTGCTAGAATGCCAGAGCTGTATAATGGCTATTTAGATCCCCAAATAATGTTTTCCTGCACTTGTAAATAGTTTTTTTTTTTTCACAATGAGGTTTTTCTAGCACTGTCCCAAGCGACTTCAGACGTCTCTCCCTGCACTAAGATGCTGTGATATGATTCCTCCCTATCCTTTCCCTGTACTTAAAAATTGTTTTTTTCAGGTTTTTTTTCGCAATGAGGGTTTTCCTATTACTGTCCCTACCGCCTTTTCACATCTGTCCCTGCACTCTGAATGCTGGAAAATGTCTGACTCTAAGATGGCTGCCGTATTTATAGGGCTGTGACATCACAGGGCTGGATGGCTCCTGATTAGCTGAATGCATTGCATTATGGGTCAGCCCGCCTTCCCAGAGTTCCTTGACTCATGTCCTCACACGTGTAGCTGCCATTGTAGCCGTCATTTTAGGAAATATTGCAATTCGTTACCATGAAGCGCAAGGAAATTCACATTCGTTGCGAATTAAATCTTTCCTGAAATTCAGATCGAATTCCCCTTCATCAGCTTTGATTCGCTCATCTCTAGCAACATTACATAGAATATATTTTTTTGATTATTGATACACAAGAAGCAAACAGAGGTAAGAGGACATGGAGGTCATTACCTCCTCCCAGATTGCACAAATAAATACAGTATATGAACTCTTTACTCTATTTACAGTCATCTATTGGAATCGATGTATATGATGGGAGTTGTTGCTTGGCATTAGCAGTTGAACTGCAGACTACTCAGGCCTCCGTTATCCCCTTGACAAAGAAAAATGTCGGACAATATATATTTAAAAGCTAGATTTGGCAAAAGTTAATACCACATTCCAATATCGTAGAACATGTGCATAGTCCACCTTCCAATGTAATTCTAATATGGTATTGTGTTATTTAAAACATGCCAGAAAAATGTTCTTCAGTGACTGAAGTTTTCATGGAAAACGAGTATTTGGAATTCAAAAACACGGTAAGGCTGATTAACTATGGAGAAGGAATCAGTGATCCCCAGTGATTGGGGAAATTAATCAAATATTTTAGATGTTTCATTGTAATGACAATGTCAAGAACTATTTAGGTCAAGGATAGTTTTTGTATATTTCCATTCTGCTGTTTTATATGCAGCTGCTGACTGTGGCTGGCTCTTTTCAGTCAGTTCTAGTTGAAGTATACATACTAGTGTTGAGCGAAGCGAAGCATTCGAAGCGGAATTCGGTCCGAAGTTTAGGAAAACTTCAATTCCAAACTAATCAGAATTTTCCTAAAATGGCAGCTGCATGTATTATAAAGTGAAAGTAAGTGTAGAGGAGACAAGCCAGGGAACGCGAGATCACCCATTATGCCATGCAGCCAGCCAATCTGCAGGTAGCCATCCCCCTATGATGTCACAGCTAGGCAGAGCCTTATAAAACCCTGATCTTGCGCGGTCGCTGCCATTTCCTTGTGAGCTAAGGATAGGGAGAGAGATGACAAGACACTTATGCACTAGGGACAGTGTTGCTGCAAACTGTTAACAGAGCGTGTAGGACAATATTGGAGAGGGAGAGTGCGGACATTCTGCAGGGAGAGGAACTGCTCCGCATCATCAATAAAGAAATCGCCAACTAAAGATAGGAACCATGGTCACTGAAAACAGAAAGAACATTTTGTCTGTGCTGCATCAGGGAGGGCTGACCCATGTGCCCTGCGTGGAGCATGTCTTCAATGTCGTTTTCACCAAATTCTTTAAGTCTTTCACTGGACTGTAAGATCTGTTTATAATGTGCATGCACTTCAGTCACTCTTACTGTGCAAAACACATACTCTTTGAGCTGCAAAGGCAAAATGCTCTTCCCCAACATCACCTTATAGGCAACGTTTCCCCCTGTTGGAACTCCACGTCACATATGTTAGACCACCTGTACGAACAGAGGAAGGAGGTCAGCGATTTGTTAATGCAGCAGATGGACAGGTTTACTCTTCCTAGTCAGTGGCAGATCGTTCATGACACATGCCGTTTGCTCAGGCCATTTGAGGAGGCCATTTTATTTGTCAGGCAGCAGAACTACAGGATGAATTATATAATTCACATCCTGGAGGGGACACTGAGAAATGTGATTGCGAGGAGACAGAAGACGTGGTGCCTACATCTCATGGCCACCTGAGCCCTAAGGAGGATGAAGAGGAGGAGGATGAAGACAAGGAGGAGGACATAAACTCACAGAAATGTTATACAGACCTAGGGGGTTTATCTGCCCAAGGGACAGGAGAGGAGAAGAAGACGGCGCAGAAGACCTTGACAGACCTTGGCAGTATGCAATGGTAGGGCAGTATGCAAAGGCAGGGAGGCCCTTTGCGTAGTGACAGCGCATTGTCAGGATTCAGCAGAGGGATAACTACTGGTAAAGATACTCTGATATGCAGCCATTTTCAACGCCCGGTTGACACTACGGGTCGAGGAGGCTCAATAAAAGGTACATATCCCTGTGGGGACTGCAACACCTGTCAACTCATGCTGAGCTCCGATAGTTTTTCTTATGGTGATGGTAATCAGGTGGTTCTCAAACATTATGTCAACTGTCGCTCCAAGAACGTAGTTTATGCCCTTCTCTGCCCCTGTAACAGGATCTACGTGGGCCAGACCATGCAGGAGCTTAGGAAGAGAGTACAGCAGCACACTTTGAATATTCGGTTAGCAGCGCGAGACAGAAGTAAGGCGGAAAAACCCCTAACATCAGTAGCAACCCACTTCCTGGACAGACATGATGGTAGGTATGATGACCTACGGGTGGTGGGGTTGGATATTGTTCGAGGTAATATTAGGGGGACACACATTTCCAGGAGTTTGCTTCGTTCAGAATCAAGGTGGATTTTTAACCTTGGGTCACAGGCCCCAGGTGGTCTAAATAAGGAGCTCACTTTTACTGTTTATTATACATAAGTTCTGGTGCATTTGCACAGACCTATGTATTACCTAAATGGTTTTCTCACGGGGTTTTCTCTCACTTTTATTTTGTTTTCTTTTTAGGTCTTTAAAGTTTTGACGACACTGGAATGCGGGAATAGTGAACCCAAGGAGTCCTCTACGCCCGCTCGTCTACACCGTTTTCTCTTTTTATCATTTTCCCTGTGGTTGTTAGGGCATGATGGGTATTGTCCATTCTGCCCATTCCCCACAACTACAGAGGTGTAGTATACTATATAAGCACTTTGCACTTTAATCATTGGTGCCAGTGGTACATGTCTTGAGCTTTGTCCACCTCATGCTCCACTGGCACACCTTCAGCACTCATTGTTCTGCACTTTATTGGTTATACCTCGGACACTACTCTAAATTTTTGATAATATTCTATGTGATATATTTCCGCCTAACGCCTACCGGACTGTCTATATACACCTAGTATGCAGATTTGTGTATGTTGGCTCTCTCTCTGTTTTGCGCTTGCGTGGTTGGCCTTTCTCCCCGGTGCATGGTCAGCTACCCTGTGGTTCACGTATACCCTAACTACATTGGTATAGATTGTTCAATGTTAGATTGATTCATATATTATTCTTTATCATCCATTTTGGGTGAACAGCCAATGGAGCACATTATAGAGTGTGGTTGAATACTTTTGCTTGGGGATGATATCATGAACACTTCTTTGTAGGATATTATATGTCTATGAATTTGTTACACACACATATTGTATATTCTTTTATTTTTAGGTAGTGTATCACGATATCCGTTACTTGTGTGTTTACATCAATTATTGTATCCTTTGGATTCATCATGGTTTTTTCTGTGCAATGTATTCAAATAATCATGTGGTGATTTTATAAAATTATATTGTCTTCCATTATGCTATTAGACGTCCCCTTTTTCTTTCCCACTAATAATTATTATATTCTTTGGGTCTACCATGGTTTCATCCACTTGTGTAGTGTACTAAATTAATTATGTGGCTATTTTATAAATTGTATTGATGATTTTTGTATTCAAATAATCATGTGGTGATTTTATAAAATTCTATTGTCTTGCATTATGCTATTAGACGTCCCCTTTTCCTTTTCCCACTAATAATTATTATATTCTTTGGGTCTACCATGGTTTCATCCACTTGTGTAGTGTACTAAATTAATTATGTGGCTATTTTATAAATTGTATTGATGATTTTTGTATTCAAATAATCATGTGGTGATTTTATAAAATTCTATTGTCTTGCATTATGCTATTAGACGTCCCCTTTTCCTTTTCCCACTAATAATTACTATATTCTTTGGGTCTACCATGGTTTCATCCACTTGTGTAGTGTACTAAATTAATTATGTGGGTATTTTATAAATTGTATTGATGATTTTTGTATTCAAATAATCATGTGGTGATTTTATAAAATTCTATTGTCTTGCATTATGCTATTAGACGTCCCCTTTTCCTTTTCCCACTAATAATTACTATATTCTTTGGGTCTACCATGGTTTCACCCACTTGTGTAGTGTACTAAATTAATCATGTGGCTATTTTATAAACTGTATTAATGATTTTTTGCTATGTATACTGAATTGTGGCCCTAATATTGTCCAGAAAAGTTTTTGGTCTTTATCACTACTGTACTGCATGGCTATTGGTATTCACCATAACTATAATATATAAACTATGATATATGTACGAATTGTGTTATTGATCCAGAATAGCCTATTATAGTAGTTTGTTACTGATATAATTATTTGTCCGAAATTGGGCCAAATAGGTCAGCACCCGACCGTATAACGTCTCTGTACCGCAATGGACTTGTTTATTTAATTTCTATTTACTGTATCCCAATGTGCCTGCTTGTGTTCCATACTGGTCTGTTTGCGTTCCACTGGATGCCTTGACGCGGGCTGGCGGCCGGTTGTGATGTCGACGCTGGGGTGCGTATCCGGTATCTGGAACGCATCGCAGCCCTGACTTCTGGACTGGGCCCCATCTTGCGCATGCGCACTTGCGCTTCCAACATGCCGGCTTGTTCCGGCATACGCATCTGCGCGTGACCATGCACCGGGGAGGATTCAGGTAACCTACACTCTGTTACCCTCTCTCTGTCTCCCGCCCACCTGATTGGCCATATCACAGGTTTAGCTAATTATGTTTTAACTATGTCGATTATAAATGTTGATACAACTATGTGAACATTCATTGACCTCTGAGGAAGCTAGCATTTGCACTAGCGATACGCGTCAGGTTCTCTTGGCTCTCTTCACAGATGGATTTCGATCATCCCATGTGCTACCACTGTGTTCCACTATAAGTATTTTTGTTCAGGCTTCATAGATACTTTGTTGTTGTCCTGCTGTGGTATTTTTACTACTTGGTGGTTCCATACATGCACTGTAGCACTTGATTTCCTCATCTGTGGGGAGTGCTTTCTGTTCATTTATGTTTTTAATCTATTTGTCTTAACAAAATCATGTCTTTATTCTTGGAGGTGCGGCTGAGTTTTGGTATTTCATTCTTTCTATTGTGTTGCTCATGTTTGCTTGTTTTGATACCAGGCCTACACTCCGCTTTGCACTGCTAGGTGTGCCCCTCATTGTTCAGTACAGTACTGGCTATTCAGATCGTTAGACCCTTGCTACAGGTCAAAAATGGGTGCATTTTTAGACCTTCTGAGAGGGATGCAAAAATGGACTTCTACAGAGACTTGCTGTGTAGTCAGTTGGTTTTTGCCTACAGGGGGACCCTCTGAACTTACACTCCACTGCCATGACTGGTGAGGGGGGGGGGGGCTAGAAGAGCAGCACCAGCTCCATAAGCAGCAAGTTAAGTCTGGAGTCTCTGATGACCAGTTTTCTTCAGCTGCCTTCTGAAGAAACCACCCAGCAGCACCAGCAGTGGGACATCCACCAGAACCTCAACGAGCAGGTGGTTGCATACTTGTCACCCAAGATCCCCTGGACTGCTGGGGAGGCAAACTTGAAGTGTGGTCACAACTGGCTGAGTTTACCACGGGCATGCTTTCCTGCCTGGCCCAGTAGTGTGGCATCAGAGTGGGTAGTCAGGGCAATGGGAGGCATAGTTACCCTTTCCTCCCAAAATGTTGAGAAACTAACCTTCATAAAGATGAATCAGGCTTAGATCAACCAGGCTTTCCAGACACCAGTGCCTGATGCAACATAATAGATCATTCTGCCACTAATGGTCATACTGTAGTGTGCTGCCACACCAGAATATTCTGCAAAATGGGCCGTTAGTTCTGGACATGTGCTGCTGCCACTATTCTGATGCTGGCACCCGCCTGCTGCTTCTACTGTACATGTTAAATTCTTAAAAGAATATATATGTCACCGGGCCTTGCTATCACACTGCTATTATTGTTGGGTTCTGCTACTACTGTGATCTGCCACCATCTTGTGGTGTATGCCACTGCTGCTGCCCCCCTCCCAACTCTGTCATGGGGCCACTATTGTCACTGTTACTGCACAACTGCTGCTGCCACCCTCCCTGCCCTGTCATGGGGCTGCTATTTATTATCACTGCTACTGCAACTGCTGCAGCCAACCTCCCCACTCTGTCATGGGGCCATTATTGTCACTGTTACTGCCACTTCTGCTGCCACCCTCCCTGCCAGGGGCGTAGCTAGAAATGACTGGGCCCCATAGCAAAAAAAAATTCAGGTCAGACCACCAATCAGACCCCCAATGTTAATCAGACCTCAGCTAACAGTCCCAAAAAGATAACCAATGTTAATAAAACCTCAGATAACACCTCAGCTCAGACCCCAATATGAATGACCCCCAATCAGACCTTAGATAAGAGCCCCATGCCTTATAGCAACCCACAGTAGCCTTATAGCAGCCCCCAGTAGCCTCATAGCAGCCCCCAGTAGCCTCTCCACCAGCCCCCAGTGCCTCTCAATCAGCTCCCAGTGCCTCTCACCAGCAGCCCCCAGTCAGTGCCTCTCCATCAGCCCCCAGTACCCTGTCCATCAGCCCCAAGTGCCTCTCCATCAGCCCCCAGTGCGCCTTCCCCGGTATTAAAATCATTGGTGGGCAGTGTGCCCCCCCCCCTCTCCCCTGTATTAAAATCATTAGTGGGAAGTGCACCCTCCCCCCCTCTCCTTTGTTAAAATCATTGGTGGGCAGTGTGCCCTCCCCCCCTCCCCTGTATTAAAATCATTGGTGGGCAGTGCGCCCTACCCCCCTCCCCCCCTCCCCAGTATTAAAATCATTGGTGGGCAGTGCGCCCCCCCCAACCCCCCTCCCCAGTATTAAAATCATTGGTGGGCAGTGCGCCCTTCCCCCTCTCCCCAGTATTAAAATCATTGGTGGGCAGTGCACTCTCCCCCGCTCCCCTGTATTAAAATCATTGGTGGGAAGTGCACCCTCCCCCCCGGTATTAAAATCATTGGTGGGCAGTGCGCCCTCCCCCCCCTCCCCAGTATTAAAATCATTGGTGGTCAGTGCGCCCCCCCTCCTCCCCAGTATTAAAATCATTGGTGGGCAGTGCGCCCCCCCAGTATTAAAATCATTGATGGGCACTTACATGCACTGTGGCCGCCCGACGCTCCTTCTTCTTGTAACTCCTCACAGGTCTGTGCGGTGCATTGCTTATGAGACGAGTTACAAGAAGAAGGAGCGTCGGGCGGCCACAGCGCTATAAGTATGCTGCTGACTAACTGACTATGGCAGCCAGGACTTCAGTAGCGTCCTGGCTGCCATGGTAACCGATCGGAGCCTCAGCATTACACTGCTGGGACTCCGATCTGAACTGCCACTGCCACCATTGATGGGGGGTGGGGGGTTACTGTGGCTCTCCTGGCTTGAGGGGGCCCCATGGGCCCCCCTGACTTAGGGCCCCGGTCGCAATTGCGACTGCTGTGACCCCTATAGCTACGCCAGTGCTCCCTGCCCTGTCATGGGGCCACTATTTATTATCACTTCTACTGCCACTGCTGCAGCCAACCTTCCCACTTTGTCATGGGGCCACTATTGTCACTGTTACTGCCACTGCTGCTGCTGCTGCGGGTGCCACCCTCCCCACTCCGTCATGGGGCCACTACTTTATACTACTTTTTTATGAATTGTATTAAATACTTGGCCAGCACACTGGGATTGGGCCCCCAAGTTGGATAAAATTACTATGTTATGCTGCTGTAACTTCCAAGCCTTCACACTGAGATTGGGCGACCAAGTAGGAAGAATATGCCTTAGGGTGGGTTCAAATGTTTCCATTTTTTGTAGCCTACACTTCAATGGAGAACGGATGTCATTGTATTGGCATCCATTTGCTCCAATTCTATCTAAAATTCATTTTTATGCCAGATTTGAAAATGCTGCTTTTAGGCAGATTGGACTGGGCATAACTGATTTATAGCGATTGGTGACAATTTCACTAATCTCTAATACATACTTATATTTTTTTTAAAAACAGCAGCTGTATAGGGGAGGGAAGGGTGATATTTGTATATATATACATATATATGAGTAAGGGCTAATATTTCCCTGCCCGAAACGCGTAGACTTTGCATTCTGTACCTGGATGATTTTATTTTGAACATTAAATAAAGTGCTTTTGGATTTCCATCAAGACAAGCTGGACATATCTTCCTTTTTCAACATATATATATATATATATATATATATATATATATATACACTGCTCAAAAAAATAAAGGGAACACTTAAACAACACAATGTAACTCCAAGTCAATCACACTTCTGTGAAATCAAACTGTCCACTTAGGAAGCAACACTGAGTGACAATCAATTTCACATGCTGTTGTGCAAATGGGATAGACAACAGGTGGAAATTATAGGCAATTAGCAAGACACCCCCAATAAAGGAGTGGTTCTGGAGTGGTAACCACAGACCACTTCTCAATTCCTATGCTTCCTGGCTGATGTTTTGGTCACTTTTGAATGCTGGCGGTGCTTTCACTCTAGTGGTAGCATGAGACGGAGTCTACAACCCACACAAGTGGCTCAGGTAGTGCAGCTTATCCAGGATGGCACATCAATGCAAGCTGTGGCAAGAAGGTTTGCTGTATCTGTCAGCGTAGTGTCCAGAGCATGGAGGCGCTACCAGGAGACAGGCCAGTACATCAGGAGACGTGGAGGATGCCATAGGAGGGCAACAACCCAGCAGCAGGACCGCTACCTCCGCCTTTGTGCAAGGAGGAACAGGAGGAGCACTGCCAGAGCCCTGCAAAATGACCTCCAGCAGGCCCCAAATGTGCATGTGTCTGCTCAAACGGTCAGAAACAGACTCCATGAGGGTGATATGAGGGCCCGACGTCCACAGGTGGGGGTTGTGCTTACAGCCCAACACCGTGCAGGACGTTTGGCATTTGCCAGAGAACACCAAGATTGGCATATTCGCCACTGGCGCCCTGTGCTCTTCACAGATGAAAGCAGGTTCACACTGAGCACATGTGACAATTTGTGACAGAGTCTGGAGACGCCGTGGAGAACGTACTGCTGCCTGCAACATCCTCCAGCATGACCGGTTTGGCATTGGGTCAGTAATGGTGTGGGGTGGCATTTCTTTGGAGGGCCGCACAGCCCTCCATGTGCTCGCCAGAGGTAGCCTGACTGCCATTAGGTACTGAGATGAGATCGTCAGACCCCTTGTGAGACCATATGCTGGTGCGGTTGGCCCTGGGTTCCTCCTAATGCAAGACAATGCTAGACCTCATGTGGCTGGAGTGTGTCAGCAGTTCCTGCAAGACGAAGGCATTGATGCTATGGACTGGCCCGCCCGTTCCCCAGACCTGAATCCAATTGAGCACATCTGGGACATCATGTCTCGCTCTATCTACCAACGTCACGTTGCACCACAGACTGTCCAGGAGTTGGCAGATGCTTTAGTCCAGGTCTGGGAGGAGATCTCTCAGGAGACCGTCCGCCACCTCATCAGAAGCATGCACAGGCGTTGTAGGGAGGTCATACAGGCACGTGGAGGCCACACACACTACTGAGCCTCATTTTGACTTGTTTTAAGGACATTACATCAAAGTTGGATCAGCCTGTAGTGTGTTTTTCCACTTTAGTTTTGAGTGTGACTCCAAATCCAGACCTCCATGGGTTAAAAATTTGATTTAAATTTTTTTTATTTTTGTGTGATTTTGTTGTCAGCACATTTCACATCAACTATGTAAAGAACAAAGTATTTCAGAAGAATTTTTTAATTAACTCAGATCTAAGATGTGTTATTTTTGTGTTCCCTTTATTTTTTGGAGCAGTGTATATATATATATATATATATACTGATATGATCCCCAGGTTGAGTAATGTGTATATATATATATATATATATACATATATATATATATATCAGCCTAGTTCTGTTTAGGGATTGTTATGACGTAGGCGTGTGTGATGCTATGGTGTGGCATCTGGGGGAATGCTCTCATTTACACCTTGGCCAGGAAGTCCTTTGATTCCTTTGTCTGTATAGATCATGAGCTAGCCTCAGGTGGCCAACTGGCAGTTCAAGCATGGCAGTTCAAGCATTCCGCACACGCCCACGATGATGTCATCACCCTCCTGTAGAGGAGGGAGGTGGGCTGCTTTTGGGCTTATATTAGCCCTAGCCAGGACAAAGGCGCGCTCCCTTGGAACTGGACTAAAGCAGAGGCACATGGGAACAGCTCCCTGAAGGAAGAGAGGCAGAGTCCCACAGGCCCCTGGAGATAGCTGAGTAACTCTTTCCCTCCAGCATTGCAGTACCCCTAATACCCCTGCCCTGATTTACCCCTATTCACCCCTGGTCTGCATTGGGTTAACCCCTGCATTTAACCCCTTTTTCACTATACCACCGATTACCCCTGCTGCTGACCTCCTGCAGCATTAACTTCAGCCCCTGCAATAGCCCCAATACCCCTGACCCAGGTAACCCCTGGTCTCCAACCCTGGGTTTACCCCTTTATGTCTATCATCCCCTGCACTGTGATTACCCCTACATTGCAGTGATTGTGTGGTTTACAGCCCCACTTTTACCCTTGCATTGCTGGGCTGTATTGACCCTGTATTCCCAGAACCTGTACTCATGGCTACATCCCTGGCCTGCAAGTATTAACCCTTGCAGTGCCACCATTTACCCTTTCTACCCCGTAGGGACAGTGAGTAGCCAGACGGGTGGGTTGGTATTTATATTTATGGGAGTGTAATGTATAGATAGTGGATGTGGGGTGGAAGGGGAATTTTGTATTGTGTAGTGTAGTTAGGTTTGTATTGTGTTCAATAATATTGTTTACTGTAGTGTTATTGCTGTATTGTGGTGTGTGCATCTATATGTATATATATTTATAACCATTGATCTATAAATATATATAGCGTATAATTAGACTTGTATTATTGTATTGTATAATAAATACTTTATTATTCATAGTACAGTGTATGGTAATTAGTGGTCGCCGCCCTAGTAATAGTACTAGTGTGTATGCAAGTAGTTCAGTAATAGAGTGAGGTAATCAGTATTATTTTGTTTAATTGGTATAAATAGGCGGAGTCATCACTAGACGACACGCCTATTTATGAATATTATAGAGATTTGCATAAATATCAATAATTCATATTTTCTTTAAATATGTCAGGAGAATACCAGATTGATGGCTACTTAACCTGGCATGGGGGTAGGAAGAGTCTTTGGCAAGGAGGTGCTAATTGTACCTCTGATCTGTGAGCAGTAAATGAAAGTTAAATTACTTCTGGGTGTAAAAAAATATTTTAACTCTTTGTGTGCAGGTGAAGGCTCTGGTGATTCTGTGATTTTAAAACAGGACGCATTCATGATTTCTTCGTATTGCTGAGATCGCGAAGCGTCACAGTACCAAGTCTGTTTCCCATATTTATTTTCTCCCTTCACTGCTAAATTATGGACCCTAGTAGCAGCCTTATTCAGAAGTTTTGCAAACTATTCAATACAACACTCTTAGAGTGTAGAGGCTTGGGCTTCTAGTATATGCTGTTACAGAATGATCTCCACAATGTAGCAATTAGCAGCTCTTACCTTCATTATGTTTTCCATGCTCCAGATAAAAAAATCAAAAATGATGCAATTAAAAAATATATATATATATTAAAATGGAAAAAATAAGAGATTTATACATTGATGAAACAAAACATTTAACTTGTCAATTTTCACATCTGATATTAGCCATACACCAGGGAGAGAGCTTATATTTATGGGTATGTGGGTAATGAATATCTGACACACTCTGCTTTTGCTCCTACAGGTGATTATTTACTTTAAACATGTGGCTTTCCTCCCCAAAGATTCAATTATGTTCCAGTATATTTAGTCTGGCACATCGTACCTACAGGAAATCTTTTCATACTTCACTCAATGATGTCCTAGAAATGGTATTTAATCAAAAAACCTTGAATGGTTTCTTTTTGTTGTTAATCAAGTTTCATTGAGTCTCCAAGATCATATACCAAAATAATACAGCACATTTTAAGTATGTGAAGAAAGTTCAGAACATTCACCAACCATGTAGTTGTGAAACATAATAATTAATGTAATGCACAAAAAATATGTCCTTGTAACATAAGTTATTCTATATATGGGTGGAATTCAATTCAAGAGAGACTTTGGTTGCATATATAAGTCTAATACAGTCTAGAAAAGTGCAAACCATATGTCATTTTCTTATTTACTAATTCAAGTTTGCTATCATTCACTGAAAAGCTAATTTAAAGGGCTTTTCTGGGATCACCATGATTTTTAACAGATATCCTCATGTAGTTGCTTTCCTCATGTATATCTTCCCTATGCTTTTTCTTTTTCAATGTGGAGTCACCTAACCAATTTTCACCATGTACTGAAAATAAATCCGTCTGGTTGTTTCCTCCCTGTATGTAGCACTTCCTGTTGCTGTATCCAACCAAACCCATGATGCACTTCTCCTTCCTCTGCTACAGCTCCAGCACCTCCCCTAACAATCCCTAGCTAGTTTATTGCTACTCCCACCAAGCTTGTTATATAGACGCTCCCCTATCACTGACCCTGTTGTTGCTTTGACAAACCTATGGAAATCACAGGAAATAAATTAAAGCTGCATGGACATTGTCATGTAACCACAACTCAGAAAGGAAGTTAGGAGAAATAATATAGGAAAATAAATACATTGCAAAACTATAGCCACCTTTATAAACACTCCCACAGACCAGTTAGGGCTTCATTTGCCGGAGGTGCCCGCCGGATCCGGAAAAACGCAAGTGAACTGAAAGCATTTGAAGACGGATCCGTCTTCAAAATGCGTTCAGTGTAACTATGGCAGCCAGGACGCTATTAAAGTCCTGGCTGCCATAGTAGTAGTGGGGAGCGGGGGAGCAGTATACTTACCGTCCGTGCGGCTCCCGGGGCGCTCCAGAATGACGTCAGAGCGCCCCATGCGCATGGATGACGTGATCCATGTGATCACGTCACCCATGCGCGTGGGGCGCCCGCTACACTTTACCATGGCAAACAGGACTTTAGCGTCCTTGCAGCCATGGTAACCATTCAGAAAAAGCTAAACGTCGGATCCGGCAATGCGCCGAAACGACGTTTAGCTTAAGGCCGGATCCGGATTAATGCCTTTCAATGGGCATTAATTCCGGATCTGGCCTTGCGGCAAGTGTTCAGGATTTTTGGCCGGAGCAAAAAGCGCAGCATGCTGCGGTATTTTCTCCGGCCAAAAAACGTTCCGTTCCGGAATTGAAGACATCCTGATGCATCCTGATGCATCCCGAACGGATTTCTCTCCATTCAGAATGCATTAGGATAAAACTGATCAGGATTCTTCCGGCATAGAGCCCCGACGACGGAACTCTATGCCGGAAGAAAAGAACGCAAGTGTGAAAGAGCCCTTAGAAAGGTAAATGATGGGTGGCTGTATTTGTGAGTTATCCTACTCCCTCTGGTCCTCAGCTGTGTCTTATGACTGATACTCTGACTCGGGGTGGGGTGCCTAGGGCGCACCAGTAAAATTTATTTTGGGAGCCCAATGTACTGATACATTCAAATATTACCTGCTCACGCAGCAGAAATATGCCATGTTATGAGGGAAAATAATTACATCTACACTACCTTGAAACAAAACCTGAACTTCAGTGAACAAGTTTGGGTCTGGGTACCAAATTCAGTTTTTTATCACGTGGAATGCAATCGCAGTCAAAACTGACTGCAATTGCATACCTAATCACGTGGGTTTGCCGCATTGCACCGCATGCTGAGCCAAAACGTGACGCCCGTGTGAAAGAGGCCTAAGAGAAACAAGCTGAGTCTGAACCAATGTGAAAAAGGTACAGAGACAAAATGCAAAGAGTAATCTACAAGGGGAGAGCTCATCAGGCTATACACTATCCCACCTCTTTGCTTGGCTTCTGGAGCAGAGAATGTTACAAGTCTGAAGTCAGTGGACCCAGTGACACCAGTCCAGATCAATTCCTTAAAAATCTGAAAGAATAATCCCGAAGTCTCTCCACTATCCTAGTCCACCAGGGAAGCTGGTATTAACCATTCCATTAGCCTAGATTACCTGTAAAGTTTGCAATCCTTTTTTGTTTTCTTTTATGTCTGTTATATAAACCTTAGTGCATTGTATAGTTCAGTGTGTCTTACAGTCCAAAAAAAAGAAGGGACATTCAAGCTTTGGCTATTGCACTAACTTCTGATTCAATAAAATATGGCTACAGTTTCATTTCACATAAAAAGCGTATTTAAAACTGCGAGAGGCAGTTGTGAAAGATGTATCCCAGTCCTTCAAGTTGGAAGGACACATGCTTAGACTGGGAGATGTAATACAGTAGGAAAAAAGTTAAACATGTGAATAATGAGTGGCTCCATTAGGTTAAGTTCACATGTGTTTTGACTTTTCCATTGTTCTGTACTGTCAGAGGAACTGAAAAAAAAGTATCTGTTAAAGAGGACCTGTCACCAGTGTTGCCTGTAAGCGCCCGCGCAGCTTCCTTTATGCCTCCGCTCAGGACCTCTGCAGGCCCGCTCACCGCCGCAGCCCGGACTTCATGTAATGGTGTATACCTGTTCCGTACTCTGCAAAAAGCCCAACCTGGCAATGCACACAATTTTCACTGTGTGCATTGCTATAGTGGGTGGCCCTAGAACTCGGAACAGGCACCCAACCATACTGCCCATACCCTTAATGTCCTGACGTTATCCAGTGTCAGGACGTTCCTGTGCGGCGCTTCAAGATGGCCCCGCCTCCTTCCTCATGCGCTGCTACTGGAAGAGAAGAACATGTAGAGCCCGGGAAAAGAGGAGGGGGCAACATCTTCTTAGACCTAGCCCCCCAGCCAAAGTGTTGAAGTTGTGTTCGAGATCCCCAAGGGCCAAGCCAAGTAATTTTAAGTTTTCATGTGGAATATGTTTGTTATACACATATACAGTAGCATAAACTGTGCCACACAATATACAGTATACCTCTACACTGTGTAGGGGTTATACTGTTTATTGTACAGCATGGCGCAGGGGTAATATTGTCCGGCATGGTGTAACCTCCATATATTTGCTGTACAGTATACATTATAATCCTTGCACTATGCTGTACAATATACAGTATAATCCCTGCACCATGCTATCCAATGTATATTATAATCCATACAGCATGCCATACAATATACAGTATAATCCCTGTACCATGCTATACAATGTACATTATAATCCATACACCAAGCCATAAAATATACGGCATTATCCCTGCACCATGCTATACAATGTACATTATAATCCATACACCATGTTGTAGAATATACAATATAGTTCATACACCATGCTGTACAGTATACATTATAATCCCTGCACCATGCGGTATAATATACATTATAATCCCTGCACCATGCTGTACAGTATACATTGTAATCCATACACCATGTCTTTCAAAATACAGTATAGTTCATACATCATGCTGTACAATATACAGTATAGTTCGGACACCATGCCATACTATATACAGTATAACACCTACGTTGTGGGGTTATTGTGTATATTGTACGGCATTGTGTATGTATTATACTGTATATTGTACGGCATGGTGTATGGATTATAATGTATATTGTACGGCATGGTGTATAGATTATACTGTATATTTCACAGTATGGTATATAAATTCTAATGTATATTATACGGCATGGTGTATGGATAATAATGTATATTATATGGCATGATGTAGGGATTATGCTGTATACTGTAAAGCATTGTGTATGAACTATACTGTATATTGTACAGCATGGTGTATGGATTATAATGTACATCGTAATGCATGGTGTAGGGGTTGTATTGCATATTGTACAGCATGATGTATTAACTATACTGTATATTGCACGGCATGGGCCAGGGATTATAATGCATTCTGTACTGCATGGTGTAGGGATTATACTGTATATTGTATGGCATGGTGTATGGATTCTAATGTATATTACACAGCATGGTGTAGGGGTTATACTGTATATTGTACATCATGGTGTATTAACTATGCTATATATTGTATAGCATGGTGCAGGAATTATAATGTATTCTGTACAGCAAGGTATAGGGATTATACTGTATATTACACAGCATGGTGCAGGGATTATACTGTATTGTATGGGATGGTGCAGGGGTTACACTGTATGCTCTTTGATGTGACAATTGTCTTAGGTTTTCCTATCGCCCACCTTTGATGGCGCTGTGCCCAGCTGTGAGCCGACCCCACTTAGCAGCTGCCAAGGCTTAGAAAGAACACTGTCACCAAAAATGCAATGCAATCTGTAGGCAGCAGGATATAGAGCAGGAGGGGCTGAGCAGATTGACAAAGTTTTGTAGGAAAAGAGTCAGTAAAATGTAATTTATACATTTAAAAAACGTGGGAGATGTTATCAGTGATTGATAGCATTCTCTGTGTGGGTATACAGAGATAGCTTTCAGCACTAATAACACCTCTTCTGTGTACTATGAAGTCAGAATTAGCACAGATATAAAGTGTATAAATTACAAGTTTTTCTGAATCTTTACACCCAAAACTATATATCAATCTGCTCAGCTCCTCCTGCTGCATGTGTACTATCCCAGGGGGTACTACAAATTGTTTATTGTTATGTATTGCATTTCAATATGTGTTTCCTGGCTATTACTAGCAGAAAGGTAGGTAAGTCAAAGGTTGGCAGGAACAGGGTTAAGAATGAGCTGGTTCTGCTTCCTGCCAAGAGGGGGAGCTCCTGTCTAGAGACAGAGTGGAAAGGAAGCAGACTACAGTGCTCATACTCCTGTTACATATATATCCATAGAGAACCATTACTAAATTGCCTCAGGTAAAGCCTTGAGAAGTTAAAGACAGCAGAGTAAACTTCTATATTAAGCTTCTGCTGTGAAGTGAGGGAACACGGCTAAAGACACCCTCATCATCAAACAACCACTAGGCCAGTATCACCTACAGTCATGTGAAAAAATTAGGACACCCTTTGAAAGCATGTGGTTTTTTGTAACATTTTTAATAAATGGTTATTTCATCTCCGTTTCAACAATACAGAGAGATTAAAGTAATCCGACTAAACAAAGAAAACTGAAGAAAAGTCTTTTCAAGATCTTCTGTAAATGTCATTCTACAAAAATGCCTATTCTAACTGAGGAAAAAGATAGGACACCCTTGCCCCTAATAGCGAGTGTTACCTCCTTTGGCTGAAATAACTGCAGTGAGACGGTTCTTGTAGCCATCTACCAGTCTTCGACATCGGTCTGAGGAAATTTTACCCCACTCCTCAATGCAGAACTTTTTCAGCTGTGAGATGTTTGAGGGGTTTCTTGCACGTACAGCCCTTTTCAAGTCACCCCACAGCATCTCAATGGGATTCAAATCTGGACTTTGACTTGGCCATTCCAGGACTCTCCATTTCTTCTTTTTCAGCCAATCTTTGGTTGATTTACTAGTATGTTTTGGGTCATTGTCATGTTGCATGGTCCAGTTCCGCTTCAGCTTTAATTTTCTAACTGATGGTCTCACATGTTCTTCAAGCACCTTCTGATACACAGTAGAATTCATCGTGGATTCTATGATGGTGAGCTGACCAGGTCCTGCTGCAGCAAAGCAGCCCCAAACCATGACACTTCCACCTCCATGCTTCACAGTTGGTATGAGGTTCTTTTCTTGGAATGCTGTGTTTGGTTTACGCCAAACATGTCCTCTGCTGTTGTGTCCAAATAATTCAATTTTGGACTCATCTGTCCAAAGAACATTATTCCAGAAGTCCTGGTCTTTGTCAACTTTATCTCTGGCAAATGTCAGTCTGGCCTCGATGTTTCTCTTGGAAAGCAAAGGTTTCCTCCTTGCACACCTCCCATGCAAGTTAAACTTGTACAGTCTCTTTCTGATTGTAGAGGCATGTACTTCTACATCAACAGTAGCCAGAGCCTGCTGTAGTTCTCGAGATGACACTTTAGGGTTTTTGGAGACCTCTTTTAGCATCTTGCGGTCTGCTCTTGGGGTGAACTTGCTGGGGCGACCAGTCCTGGGCATGTTGGCAGTTGTTTTGAAAGCCCTCCACTTGTAGACTATCTTCCGGACAGTGGAATGGCTGATTTCAAAATCTTTTGAGATCTTTTTAAATCCCTTCCCAGACTCATAGGCTGCTACAATCTTTTTTCTGAAGTCCTCTGACAGCTCTTTTGCTCTCACCATGGTGCTCACTCTCACTTCAACAGTCAGGAGCACACCAAACTAAATGTCTGAGGTTTAAATAGGGCAAGCCTCATTCAACATGCAGAGTAACGATCTACTAATTATGTGCACCTGGTGTGATATACCTGTGTGAGATCTGAGACAATTTAAGAGGGAATACATGTGAGGGTGTCCTATCTTTTTCCTCAGTTAGAATAGGCATTTTTGTAGAATGACATTTACAGAAGATCTTGAAAAGACTTTTCTTCAGTTTTCTTTGTTTAGTTGGATTACTTTAATCTCTCTGTATTGTTGAAACGGAGATGAAATAACCATTTATTAAAAATGTTACAAAAAACCACATGCTTTCAAAGGGTGTCCTAATTTTTTCACATGACTGTAAGTGCTGAATTGCTACCAACCAATCTGCCTCCATATTCCTTGTTGATGCCCGAGAAGAATTCCACTAAAGCCTGCTGCTACTGTACACATGTAACCGAGTTACAATTGACTCTTATATGACATGTCACAGTGTTATCTTGGTTATCTCATGACAAAAGCCATTAAAATTCATTGAAAACTTTTTCTTGTCATTCTTTACTTAACACATTAACCATCAAGTTTAGCTCGGCTGCTTCTGTATGTATTTTTAATTTCCACTACATTGTACTTTGGACTTTATTAATTTCAACTCTGGCTGGCCTCATTCTTCAGTGTTACAACTTTCACTGCAACGGACCCCAGTGATGGCCTGAGGTAGGACATTGTGACACAACTACACTATATCAGGGCCACTACCACTCCCATCCTCTAAATTGGGGCTCGCTGCAACCGCAGACTGCACTGCTTTTTGTGGTGAAAGGTCCTCTTTAACCCCTTAAGGACCGGGCTCATTTTCACCTTCAGGATCAGGCCATTTTTTGCAAATCTGACCAGTGTCACTTTATGTGGTGATAACTTTAAAACGCTTTGACTTATCCAGGCCATCCTGAGATTTTTTTTCCGTCACATATTGTACTTCATCACACTGGTAAAATGGAGTAAAAAAAAAATCTTTTTTATTTATAAAAAAAATACCAAATTTGCCCAAAATTTAGAAAAATTAGCAAATTTCCAAGTTTCAATTTCTCTACTTATATAATACATATTAATACCTACAAAAATAGTTATTACTTTACATTTCCCATATGTCTTCTTCATGTTAGGATAATTTTGGGAATGACATTTTATTTTTGGGGGACGTTACAAGGCTTAGAAGTTTAGGAGTAAATCTTGAAATTTCTCAGAAATTTTTAAAAACCAACTTTTTAAGGACCAGTTCAGGTCTGAAGTCACTTTGTGAAGCTTACATGATAGAAACCACCCAAAAATGACCCAATTCTAGAAACTACACCCCTCAAGGTATTCAAAACTGATTTTACAAACGTTGTTAACCCTTTAGGTGTTCCACAAGAATTAATGGAAAATAGAGATACAATTTAAAAATTTCACTTTTTCCATTTAAATTTTTTTTTTTCAGTTACAAATCAAGGGTTAACAGCCAAACAAAACTCAATATTTATGGCACTGATTCTGTAGTTTACAGAAACACCCCATATGTGGTCGTAAACTGCTGTACGGGCACACGGCAGGGTGCTGAAGGAAAGGAATGCCATACGGTTTTTGGAAGGCAGATTTTGCTAGACAGTTTTTATTTACACCATGTCCCATTTGAAGCCCTCCTGATGCACCCCTAGAGTAGAAACTCCAAAAAAGTGACCCCATCTAAGAAACTACACCCCTCAAGGTATTCAAAACTGATTTTACAAACATTGTTAACCCTTTAGGTGTTCCACAAGAATTAATGGAACATAGAGATACAATTTCAAAATTTCACTTTTTTGGCAGATTTTCCATTTTAATATTTTTTTTCCAGTTACAAAGCAAGGGTTAACAGCCAAACAAAACTCATTATTTATGGCCCTGATTCTGTAGTTCATATAAACACCCCATATGTGGTCGTAAACTGCTGTATGGGGCGCAGAAGGAAAGGAATGCCATACGGTTTTTGGAAGGCAGATTTTGCTAGACTGTTTTTGGACACCATGTCCCATTTGAAGCCCCACTGATGCACCCCTAGAGTAGAAACTCCAAAAAAGTGACCCCATTTTAGAAACTACGGGATAGGGTGGAAGTTTTGTTGGTACTAGTTTAGGGTACATATGATTTTTGGTTGCTCTATATTACAATTTTTGTGAGGCAAGGTAACAAGAAATAGCTTTTTTGGCACGTTTTTTTTTTGTTATTTACAACATTCATCTGACAGGTTAGATCATGTGGTATTTTTATATGATTTTTGCGGGATGAGATGACGGTTTGATTGGTACTATTTTGGCGTACATGCGACTTTTTTGATCACTTTTATTACCTTTTTTGGGAAGTAAGGTGGGCAAAATTTCAATTTCCTCATAGTTTTTTTTATTTATTTTTTTATGGCGTTCACCGTGCAGGGAAAGTAACATGACCATTTTATAGATCAGGTCGTTACGGACGCGGCGATACCTAATATGTGTATTTTATTTTTTTTATTTTTATTCATTGATAAATGTGTTTTTTTTATCTTTACTTTTTTAACTTTTTTTTTTTTTTTTTGACCCAGACCCACTTGGTTCTTGAAGATCCAGTGGGTCTGATGTCTGTATAATACAGTACAGTACACTATATAGTGTATTGTACTGTATTTTACTTACACTTTGTCTGAGCAGATCTATGCCTTTAGCACAGATCTGTTCAGCACCATAGACAGCAGGATGCCTGAGAAGGCGTCCTGTTGCCATGGGAACCTTCCCCGTGTGCCACAACTGAGCAGACGGGAAGGGGAGGGAGGGGGGCTCCCTCCCTCTGTGACACCATCCTGTCTGGGGGCTGCAAAGGCACAGCAGCCCCCCGATGGGAGAGGGAAGGAGCTCCCTGACTGTTAACCTTTTCCATACAGTGGTTCATACGGACCGCAGTATGGAAAGGGTTAAACGGCTGACATCACAGCACAGATGTCAGCCGTTTATACCAGAGTGTCAGCAATGTGCTGACACTCTGGTATACCCACTGGACGCCAATGAATATTCAAGAGGAGGCGGGCGGGGGATCGCGATCCCGCCTGCTGCACCACCCGCCTCCCGCACCGCCTGCAACCCCCCCCCCCCCTCTCAGACATGCTGTAACTTTAGTCCCATAATGCCTTGGAGGGAAGCAGATGGACATGCTACTTCACTCCAGGCTTGCTAAGCTAACTCTCCCTAGAGCTCTCTAGACCTCCCCCTACTGACAGGGAGTCGGACCAGCCCACTCCTACCAAGAGGGGACCAATGGAATTGTAAGTTCCATTCCTAATGCCAACCGTACCTTACATACTGTACATAACATGACATTAATACAAAATATAACAAGCAATTGAAGATATTGTCACGGCCTCTGTGTTGTGTGCCATGACACGTTTGCTGTGCATGCTGTTGCCTGTGGAAATGTGTTGTTTATGGTGCATGTATGTGCTCTGCCCCTCATATTATGGTTCCTCCCTGTCTGGTGCTGGAGGGGTTAACGCCCTTGATGGGTGTGGTCACTAGGTTCTTCTTAATTATACCTGTGGCTGGAGGCCAGGAGTCTGTTGTCCTCCAGCCTTGGTGTGTGCTGGAGTTGCTCCTTTCCTGGATATGTCATTGATCCAGTTTGAGGGTCACCTAGTTGGACATCGATGTCACCTTCATGTCTTCCCTTTGTTCCCTCTGTTCTGTACCCTTCCTTACATGTTTGGTATTTTTGGTGTGGGTTTATGTTTTGGGTGTGTTGCAATGTCAAGTTTTGGGTTCCATCTCTGGTATGTTTGGTGTTGCTATCCAGCATGGTTGCTAGACATTTCCCCTGTCTGTTGTGTCCTCCGGAAGGGGTCCCTAGGTTCCCCGGAGGGGGAACTGCCAGTCAGTTAGCAGCTCTGCCTGGGGCCACCATGCATCCTGTCTGCATGGGGGTCCAGGCAGTTTCTGGTTTGCTGGACTCCGTGTTTGTTGTCTTTGTGCTGTGTTCTGGTAGGTGATCTGGTTCCTGTACGGAGGCACGGGTTCCGGTCATTGTCACCTCTGCAGGTGAGTGCTTGTTGTTGTGGGCTCTTACCTGCCTATCCAGTTGCTGTTTTCTGCCTTTCCTTTGCTTGTACCTAGGCCTGCTGGAGACTCCGGTTCACCTGTGTTGTGGATGAACTGGTTTTCTCCTTTTCCTGACCTTTATCCCAGGGATCATCAGGGCCAGTTAGGGTCCGAGGTTATGGTGCATGAGCCCTCCTACCATCTTGGTTCGCTCATGCGGTTAGGAGGTCAGGGCTAGGATGAGGGTTGCAGTAGGAGGTGATCAGCTCCCTTTTCCCGGCATTCAGGCCTAGTTGCTATCCCATCTGCTTCCCATTGTACGGTGGGGGGTTTCCCTCACTCCCCACCGTGACAGATATGCCTAGATCTGGGGTACGGCACATGTTCCTATTATTCTTTAGAGTAGCAGTAGAGGCAATATTTTTGAGGCAAAATATTTTATGGAGAAGGTCTTTAGAAGAAGCAAATGAGGGCTATAAAACATATTAACTAAAATATGGAAACTAAAGAAGTCCAAGTTCTCCAAATCTTTACAAAACTCTTAACCTTCACCTGCTTTCTCTCAGCTTTTCTCAATACTTGCAAATAAACATTGGCAATCCATGTGGGGAGTCATAGGCCAAGAGCAGAGAGTTCTCAGTTGGCAGTAAAATATCCTTCTCTTATTTCCACAGTCTTTTTATTTTAAATACAATAAAGTTGTCAGCCTCAAGCATTTCTGTTTATTTTTGCTCTTGATTACTATTACTTTTGGAAAAGACAATCCCCAAACAGTTACTACAATGAGATAATCACTTTGTATGACTGAGAGTCCTTTGCTGGATTTACACATTGTTTTTGTTTTTTGTTTTTAACCACTTCACATCCGGGCCATTTCCCCCTTCCTGACAGAGCCATTTTTTGCACATCTGACGTGTCACTTTATGTGGTAATAACTTTAAAACGCTTTTACTTATCCAGGCCATTCTGAGATTGTTTTCTCATCACATTGTACTTCATGACAGTGAAATTGAGTCAAAAAATTTCATTTCTAATTATGAAAAAATACCAAATTTACCATAAATTTTGAAAAATTAGCAAATTTCAATTTCTCTACTTTTATAATAGATAGTCCCCATATGTCTACTTCACGTTTTGATCATTTTGTGAATGTCATTTTTTGGGGGGGCGACGTTAGAAGGCTTAGAAGTTTAGAAGCAAATCTTGAAATTTTTCCGAAAATTTCCAAAACCCACTTTTTAAGGACCAGTTCAGGTCTGAAGTCACTTTGAGAGGCTTACATAATAGAAACCACCCAAAAATGACACCATTTTAGAAACTACACCCCTCAAGGTATTCAAAACTGATTTTTACAAATGTTGTTAACCCTTTAGGTGTTCCACAAGAATTAGTGGAAAATGGAGATGAAATTTCAGAATTTAACTTTTTGGGCAGATTTTCCATTTTAATAATTTTTTTCCGTTAACAAAGCAAGGGTTAACAGCCAAACAAAACTCAATATTTATTGCCCTGATTCTGTAGTTTACAGAAACACCCCATATGTGGTCGTAAACTGCAGAAGGAAAAGAACGCCATATGGTTTTTGAAAGGCAGATTTTGCAGGACTGGTTTTTTGACACTATGTCCCATTTGAAGCCCCACCTGATGCACCCCTAGAGTAGAAACCCCAAAAAAGTGATTCATTTTGTAAAATACACCCCTCAAGGTTTTCAAAACTGATTTTACAAACTTTGGTAAACCTTTAGGTGTTCCACAAGAGTTAATGGAATATGGAGATGAAATTTCAGAATTTCAAATTTATTTATTTTTTCCTATTTTTTTATTTTTTTATTACTTAATTGGGGAATTTTTTTTTCTACATGTTAAGCCTTTTTTTTTTTTATAAAACACTATTTTTTTTTATTTTTTTTTTACACTTTGTGTCCCCCATAAGGTCATACAAGACCTCTGGGGGACTTTTGACTTAATATTTTTTTTTTTTACTATTGATTTCTCCTGTAACTGGGGCTGACATGGTAGTCCCAGTTACAGGGGAAATACACCCCCCAGAGAGGCTGTACAGCAGAATACAGCGCTGTACAGTCTATGAAAGACCCGACAGCTCCTGCACTCTCCCGGCCCCGGCAGTCATATGACCACCGGGCCGGGAGAGGAAGCGCATAGCACTTTCTGATCTGTATACACAACGCTCGGTGAGCGTTGTGTATGCAGCGATCTGTAAGGTAGGGACACCTGGGAACTGTCCCTGCCTTTTCTCTGGGTTGCTCTGCGGTCACTGACAGCGGGCAACCCACTCTGCAGCTGCACGATTAGCGTGCAGCTGCGATCTCTGGATAGACGTTACAGAATGTCCATTCAGAGTTAAACATCCACCAATAGGACGTTTATATCCTATGGGCGGATGTGAAGTGGTTAAAAAAGCTAAAAAATTTGGTTTTGCCACAATTACAGTTTGTTTGTTTTTACAGGCGAAACATGTTAAATCAATGTGATAATTGCCTATGCAGTTTGTATAGATGACATACATTGATTTAACATTTCACCTGTATGATATGTTTTGGGATTTTTGGGGGGGGTTTTTTGTGCATTTTTAAAAAGCAACATGTAATCCATGATTTTCCCTCTTTGATACATTTAACATCACAATAGTAATAAAATTATGAATCTCTTAACACAAAACACATACATGTATGGCATTGCAGGGAATGTATGAAATGGACTTATGAGCTGAGCTCACTCCATACGCAGCAGGTGCCCTTTAAATGCTGTGGTCAATCGAGATTGTGACATTTGAGTGGTTAGATGGAGGGGTCTTGCTCTGTCCTTGGAGACCCCATGGTGAGAATGTGGAGCTCTGATCCATTGCTATGACAGCTTGGCGCCTTGTAAAGGCTTCCAGGCTGTTATAGTAAGCTGCCTATCAAGGTGTTGCTGTGGCATTGCTCGAAAAGCAGTCAGTGAAAAAACATCCCATAGACTGCAATAGTATTCTACTGCAGTCTACTGTACAAACATATTCAAGGGGATTAAAAATTACAGTATAAAAAATTGAATCACCCCCTTTTCCCAATTTTATATATAGAAATAAACAACAAAAAATAAACATAATTGGTATCTCATATCTGAAAATGTCCAAGCTATTAAAATATATTTGCTATGCAATATATATAACGGAAAAAAATAAATGCTCAATTCACCTTTTTTTGGTCCCTTTACCCCCCAAAAATGTTGAACAAAAAGAGATTAAAAAGATGTATACATTCCAAAATGGTACCAATAAAAACTATAGCTTGCCCTGCAAAGTAACAAGCCCTCACACAGCTCTGTAGATGGAAATATAAAAAAATATATGGGTATCAGTGTACAGCAATGCAAAGAAAATGCTTATTTTTTCAGATTTTTATTTTTTAACATTTTTGAAAACCTTGTATCATTTTCTTTTTACTTCACACATACATGCTACTTTGTGTTGGCCTATCATATAAAATCCCAATAAAATATGCTTCATTTTGTGGGTGTAATGTGAAAAAATGTGGAGTCAAGGGGTATGAATGCTTTTTCAAGGCACTATAGCTGTTATGAAAGGACACATGTCTTTCCAACTACTTAAAAAGATAGACTGGTAAGACTGGTTTATGTTACTTATTTTTATGGGGGGGAGGAGATAGGTGGTTTCCACTCCGGAATGCAGAGATAGCAGTCACACCTCAGTCCTGGTGCCTGGACCAAGAAGATCGATGACAATATTATAAATGGCCCATGGTGGACCTGGTTGCACATTTGGGGACCAGCAGCAGCTTCAAGTAACACCTGTATCTGGCATACAGGGAAAACAATACAGACAACTCACTATCCAGTTAGGCTGTACTCATAGACATGGTCTGCTGACAGAATCTTGGTGGTAGTTGCATTATTATATACACATTGCTACACATCACTAGTAGTCTATTGGTATTCCCACATCAATACATTAAGATAGAATAGTACCTCCTGAGGGCACTGTCCTAAGTAAATAAACCTTTGTCAATTGTTATCATTATATTCAAGAACTACACTATCAGAAAAACAATCATAGAAAAAAGGATGAGTTCAACCAACTGCAGCACTGAGAAGATTACTGGTGCAAGGTCGGGTGCAATACAAATTTCCAGCAGCAAGCAGACAAGCCATGTTATATAGACAAAGTAAGGCTACTTTCACACTACCGTTCAGAGCGGGTCCGTCTGATGTCTGCACAGACGGATCCGCTCCTATAATGCAGACTTGGGATCCGTTCAGAACGGATCCGTCTGCATTATAGTTTAAAAAAAATTCTAAGTGTGAAAGTAGCCTGAACGGATCCGTCCAGACTTTACATTGAAAGTCAATGGGGGACGGATTCGTTTGAAAATTGAGCCATACTGTGTCAACTTCAAACGGAACCGTCCCCATTGACTTACATTGTAAGTCTGGACGGATCCGCTTGCCTCCGCACGGCCAGGCGGACACCCGAACGCTGCAAGCAGCGTTTAGGTGTCCGCTTGCTGAGCGGAGCGGAGGCTGAACGCTGCCAGACTGATGCATTCTGAGCGGATCCGCATCCACTCAGAATGCATTAGGGCAGTACGGATGCGTTCGGAGCCGCCTGTGAGAGCCTTCAAACGGAGCTCACAAGCGGACACCTGAACGCTAGTGTGAAAGTAGCCTTAGCTCTAACTTTTCCTTTACCTGTGTTAAATGTGCAGTTTGCTGCCCAATATCTGTATGCCTTGGCCAAGGTAAAGTGACACTTGGAATTTTCTGTCACTTAGCTAACTGAGATGTGTGAAAAGGTTTTGCATTTGTTCATACTGGTGCAGAATCGCTGGTAAGTACCTTTTTTTTTTTGCTCCATAAGATGCACTTTTTATGCCCTAAAGGGGGGATATCAGTGCATCTTATAAAGCAAATACTAATGAGTGCTTCCATTATTGAAGCTCTCATTAGTACATAGTATTACCAAGGAGCGGTGAATATAGTGCTGTGTCCTGACTGCATAAGCGTGCACTATGACCTAATGTCAGGTCACATTGCAGCATTGCAGTAAGAGCGAGCTGGATCTCCCGAGTGGCCACCAGGAGCAGGAGAAGTAAGTTGTTTTAGGTATTTTATGTCTGGGCTAAGGTCTGATGAAAATTGGAGGTCAGATTTGGGGATCTGATCTGAGGTCTGATGAGAATTGGGGATCTGATCTGAGTTCTGATTAAAATTGGTGATATGATCTGAGGTCTGATGAAAATTGATGGTCCAATCTGAGGTCTGATAAGGATTAGGGGTCGGATTTGGGGGTCTGATGAAAATTGGGGGTTTGATCGAAGTGTGATGAAGATTGGAGGTCTGATTTGGTAATCTGATAAAGACTGGGGGTTTGGTCGAAGTCTGATGAAGATTTGGGCATCTGATTGGAGGTGTGATGGGGATTGGGGATCTGATTTGGTGGTCTGATGATTAGGGTTCTGATTTGAGGTCTGATGAAGATTGAGGGTTTGAGGTCTGATGAAAAATATTTTTCTTTCTTATTTTCTTCCTCTAAATCCTACCGTAGGTGTGCCTTATGGTCGGATAAATCTTATAGAGCGGAAAATACAGTATGTCCCAACCAGGAAGATGTAGACAAAAAAAAACTATCAACATCATCCTGGTTGGGACATACCTGCAGTTCTATGCCAGCATGAATAGTTTTAAAAACTCTTCACACATGTCAGCATCGGATCACACACCAGATCAGGGGAATGTGCGACAGGCTACAAAATGCCTGTTGAAGGCAAATGTGTTCCCTGCACAACCTGCAAAAGCAGTAAGCATTACAAACATGCCATGGGCATTGTTTTGCATAAACGGTAATGCATAATGAAGCTCCGCCTGCAATCTTTTTTCTTTACCCAGCAAACTAGGCATATTTCCTGCTACCTTCCCATGCTGTGTCCCATTAAATAGGGCAGGAGTTCACAGATGTAATATGCTATGAACAGCTATTCACACATGTACTATTGTAACTAATACTTTACTGTATAGTTTAGGCTCCTGTAGCATAACCCGCACCAGAATATTATAGCAAGGTTCTGACTTTTCTTGTATAGCCTATAAATTCTTCTATTACAGTAAAGATTGGAGTGCACCCTCTACACGAGGGCTCCACTACCTAGTTAGACACTTGTCTACGTGTCCATTTGTCTAATGCACGCTATAGAATTACCTTCTGGTATGTACATTCTCCTTTTACCAACTTTTTATTATATCGCAGAGGGAAGATTTTAGTTTCCTAAGAACAGCTCTCCTTTGATCTTACGCATGAATGTGGCTTAAATCTGATTCCAATAATAATTAAGTAAACTACCGTTTGCGTGCAATCCATTAGCAGATGGTTATCAAAATCTGCTCCTATCTCTTTGAAGCACACCTTTCAACTTTCCTACCTGATTTTACAAAGGAGGTTGTAGGTTCCAAACCATTAAATTAGAATCATTGCATTTCTTTAGATTATTACAGGTCTTGAAAGCATGTTCAATTCTTCTCAGAATAAGCTTGTTTTTTAAAATGTTCCACTGACTGACACTGGAGACTTCCTGACCCTGAAAGAAAAAATTCCAGAATCTATATAAAAGGTTTCTTAGTGCACCGGAAAGATGCAGAAATATTTTTATTGTAGCTTACTTTTGTTGAGTTTTCAGTGAATGACAAAAGCAAATAATCCCTTATGTCCTAACTAAAAAAAATTTTTGTTCTGGGTTCTGGTGGTTCAGCCTTGTCATGTGGTATTGTGTGGATCTAACTGGCTTGAAACTGACAGTTATGTGAGCGGGTGTATGTATTGTAAGAAGGTACCTGGAATCATCGTGGATGGAAGGTATGTGTCACCGAGGTTCCTGGCCTCGGTGAAGTAAGAGACGGTATTTTATGTGTCAGCAGCAGCTATTGCTAATTGACACCTTGAGAGTTAGCATGGCTGTCATAGCTGATCCGGGACGGCTCTTACTGGGAGTAGTCAAAGTGCTGGGTGGGTGACTACTCCCCATGTTCCAGGCCGGGTTTTGCCAGGCATAAAAACCAGCCTGCACAGCCAGGTGTGTGGATTTACCTCCCTCTGACAGTGGAGCTCAGGAGTCTGTGTGCTGTGAACTGAGGGCTGTGCTGGGATTTGAGGTTTGAGCCGGGCTGGAGGACTCAGGCCCCTCTAAAGGCGAACAGGCCGCCTATGGACTTGATGAGGCTGAACTGCCAACAGGGTGTGAATTAACACCCAGAAGAACAGGTGACTTTTATTGTTTATGGACTTTCCTTGTGTGTGAACAAACACCAAGCCACCTGCGTTTTGTGATACAGCTTATCTGCATTTTGTTATACACCAATGTCTGAATAAACACCGCTGTTTGATTAAAGAACTGTGTACTTTGCCTCTATACTGCATCCGCTAGTCCCAGCAACCAGAGCGAATCCCACAGTATGCACATCGATTTAAGTGGTAATTTTGATCCAAACAAAGACCCTATTATAGAGTAGATTGGTGGTTGGCTCACACTCAGGTGATTATGGGTAGGTGCTGCAAACTCACAACTTGGGTGCCCGAACCCAAAAATTAGTAGACAATATAAAAAGAAGAAAGGAGTGAGCACTCACACTATCTGGACCATGGGGAATAAATGGTATTTAATAAATGGTAATTTGTATCAACACTCAAATACAATAAAATCACATAAAATGTTAAATGGTACCAACATAAAATCACACTGACGAGTGATGGTTGCGTAAACCTTGCGTAATAAATATTCACAATTCACACTTGACACCACATAAGGTTATATGGTGACAATGAAACCGCAGGCCGCAAATAGCAGCTTTAGTGTCCCGGTACAGATTCGTATGGCTCCGGATTAAAGTGTCCACGTGCATAGAAATGTCTCTCAATATAGCAGTCTCTCCACAATTGTTCCGGTATACCCGCACAGGGCTACAGGTAATGCGTGCCCAGTTCAGATTCCTACCTTATCCCAAGATTCACCAAACTGTTCTCCGCTGGGCCGTCCTGCCACGAGCAGCGAGTGATGCCGGCCGCTTCGGCGTCTCACGTCACAGATCTCGAGTCGCTGACGTCACAGTATCGCGGGTACAGAAAATTTGGCTGGTATGGATGGTAGATCGTTGTTGGAACCTGTATTTAGCTCCTGTGTCCTGGTAATGTGTTAATAAGATTCCTTATCGCATGGCCATGCAATGTATTCCATCAGAATCCAGTGGGTTAGGTGGGCGCTTCTTCCAGTCACCAGGTTCCAACAACGATCTACCATCCATACCAGCCAAATTTTCTGTACCCGCGATACTGTGACGTCAGCGACATGAGATCTGTGACGTGAGACGCCGAAGCGGCCGGCATCACTCGCTGCTCGTGGCAGGACGGCCCAGCGGAGAACAGTTTGGTGAATCTTGGGATAAGGTAGGAATCTGAACTGGGCACGCATTACCTGTAGCCCTGTGCGGGTATACCGGAACAATTGTGGAGAGACTGCTATATTGAGAGACATTTCTATGCACGTGGACACTTTAATCCGGAGCCATACGAATCTGTACCGGGACACTAAAGCTGCTATTTGCGGCCTGCGGTTTCATTGTCACCATATAACCTTATGTGGTGTCAAGTGTGAATTGTGAATATTTATTACGCAAGGTTTACGCAACCATCACTCGTCAGTGTGATTTTATGTTGGTACCATTTAACATTTTATGTGATTTTATTGTATTTGAGTGTTGATACAAATTACCATTTATTAAATACCATTTATTCCCCATGGTCCAGATAGTGTGAGTGCTCACTCCTTTCTTCTTTTTATAAAGACCCTATTATAATAGTTCGAAGTCAAAGTACAAAACAAGGAGTTTTGATATCATCGATAATCCAGAAAAAATAAGCATGGGACGTCGGTCTCAATAAAGCCACATAGCTGGCGGAGGATTCGACAAAGTTATGAAGAGGCACAGGCCTTTTCATAACTTTGGCGCATCCAGCGCCAGTTCTAAATGTAAGACAGCTTCCTAGACCATTTTCTACGCCTAAAACAAGAGCAGAAAATGATGAATGCCACGCCCACAATTTTAGATCTGACATGAGCAGGGAGAAGTCGCCATCTGTGCCAGAAATACACCTAATTTAGCCGTATAACAGTATAATAAATGACCCCAATGTTTTTCATAACTAAGTAAAACACCTTTGAATATTTTGACACCTTAAAGCTACCATAATTTTTTTTTATAACATATTAACAACTTATGTAAATATTCTATGAAATTTCTTCTACAAATAATGTGAGAATGGCTTTCTGAATATACATTTTTGAAGTCACTCCATGTATTCTAGTTCCTGTCCTGACTCTTTAAATGGAACCAGCGGCATCCCGTATCAAACTGTCTGCATAGACTCAATGCTCTTGTTCATGGGCGGATTGACCATAGACCTTACAGGGAAAAATACTGCTTGGCCGATGCCCTAGGGGCTGCCCAAGCCCTCTTCTCTGCCACTGGCCAGGTAAAGAAAGAGGTCTCAACTGTTGTGGCCCACATCTTATCTCCTAAGCCCCCTGCTCCATATCTTAATCAGAGACAACTGCAGGAGGACAGAAAATGCCAGCTATTGATGGACACAACAGAAGGACAGCTTTTGGGGAAATATATTGTGCTGTACTGTGGTATTTAGTTCTGATGGGATGATATTTTGCACTAGTGTGTTGCCCTGCCTTCTGTCAGTTTGCACCCCCCTACAACATGGGGCCACTTTTAGTTTTTTTTTCCAGGGCCATTTTAAGTTCCCAGTTCGACCCTGCTCTTGTTGCACCCAAGCTCCCCTCCTTTCTGTGTTCAGCCCCTCCCTCGCCTGAAGCTTTCATGCAACAAGAGCAATGGGGATGCCCTCATTGCACCAAAAGCCTAATTTGCATATTAAGCAAAATTATCATAACAAAGTATCTCAAGGCAGGTCTATTCTGTAGGTATCTTTATCTAGGCCTATCAAACTGCCATCCAAATTAGAGATGAGCAAATGTTTCAGAAATTCGATTTGGCCGGCTTGCCGAATTTTATGAAAAAATTTGCTTCGATCTGAATTTATTTGCGGTGAATCGCTTCAAAAAGTGGCTATTTCCTGGCTGTAGAGAGCCTTTATAGTGGTGTAGAACACTGTGCCTTGTAGTAACACGCATAGGGAGTCTGCTTTGGTAGTGAAATAATACTGTGATATGCAGATGACAGGCGTCGCTCTAATAAAATCACTGCACACTTCACTTATCTGGGCAGTCACGGGGACAAAACTGACCAAATAACTCAAGTATGAACTCAGCCTTACAGGTCGATGTTAGCGCCAAGAAGAAGCGGACTCCTTTTACCCTGTCGTCAACTGATTCCACATAGATGTCTACTGTTCTATTAAACGCTTATACAAGTAGAGATCCCCGGACAGAGTGGAGAGGGTGTCAGCAGTAAGTTTGTGTTGACGTCACTGATTATTTTGCCCTTCATCTGATCCATCAGAACAATAACCCCCAAAAAACGGATCCTGATTGTTAAGCATCTGCCTTCACTCGGTCAGCATTTGGTCAGTAATCCATCAGTATTGCTAATGCCCAAAAAAACAGGAGTGGATCCAAAACAGATGACCGGGTCAACCATTCTAGAACCGCTGGGTTGCTGGTCAAGATACGACCACTAGCTGACACCGGAGCTCAGGCCTCTCGCTGCGACTCCTACTGCCATGCCCCTTACTCTGCTGCGACCTCTGCCTGCGCCAGAAATATTTAGGCCTCTGCCACTCCCCTGTGCAGGGCCTGGCACTTCTCTGTCTGACATACTGTTAGATCAAATAAATAAATAAAAAGGAAATTAAAACACCCAAAAAAACTCTGTAATTTTCTCACCTCAGCACACAACAGCTAATAAGCCCTTTCCCCCCCACTAATACACACAAAAAAGGGCTTTAGAACATATGACTGCACCGCTAAACGGCAAATATATTTTTATTTTGCCACTATTACACGACAAAAAGGGATGTAATTTTTGCACTTCACAACACAACGGCTAATAAGCCCTTTTTTCCCACTAATACAAGCCAAAAATGCTTTAGAACATATAATTGCACCACACAAGGGCAAATAAAACATATAAATATTTCCTTGTAATAAACCCGGTTAATGGCTGTATCAAACAGCACTTGCACCCCAATAAGAAGAACGGTTTACTGGAATTACAGAGCTGTATAGAGGCAATTTTAGGTCCCCAGTCAGTGCAGCAAGTATAATAGGATTGTTCCTATTATCCAGGCTGTCACCTCCCCTACTGAACCCTGTTCAACATAAATGCTGTGGAATGATTCCTCCCTATCCTTTCCCTACACCTTGAATAATCTTTCCCTGCACTTGTAAATCGTTTTTTTAGCACAATGAAGTTTTTCCTTGCACTGTCCCTAGCGCCTGCTGATGTCTCTCTCTGCACTAAGTACACTGGAAAATGGCAGAATCCAAGATGGCTGAGGCTATTTATAGGGCTGTTACATCACAGGGCTGGCTGGCTGCTGATTGGCTGTATGCATGGCATTGTGGATGATCCCGCCTTCCTAGAGTTCCCTGCTCCATGTCCTCACAGGTGCAGCAGCCATTTTAGGAAAAAATGCGATTCATTACCACAAAGCGTGAGGAAATTCGGCTTCGGTACGAATCAAATTTTTCCTGAAATTCTGATTGAATTCCACTTTGTCAACTTTGATTCGTTCATCTCTAATTCCAATTCTACAATCTACAATTATACTAACAGCATCTTTCCCTCACAATATCAGTAAGCTGACAATGGACTACCTATACAGGAGAGTTATCACTCTGTGCTGACTGCCACAGAAGGGCAAACTTTAATTTTCAATGTTAGAGAACTGGCAAAATGGAAAATAAAAAACCTAAAAAATACTTTTAAAAAAGTTTCCTTTAAATATTATTTATAAAAAATACCCTGTTCTGACAGAAGTGTCCTTTTAAAGTGTAACTGTTGTTTCAGTTAAAAGTCGTCTTAGCAAAGCTCTAACTGAACGTTGCTAAGGACATTCTGTCTTCAGTGTTTTACTGAGTGCTGAAGATGCCTGTGTGTAACAAGTGAGATTGGCAGGGTGATGGGCAGTGATACTGTAGTTAGGGCATATGTACATAGTCAGGGAAAGGGGTAGTGACAAGAGGCAGGTTGGTAGCCTCTATGTTACAAACAGGGATCTTCTTTACACCCTGTTTTTTAGTACAAAGAAAGATCTTTCCCTAACGAAGTACCGTATTTTTCGCTTTATAAGACGCACCTGATGATAAGACGCACCTAGGTTTTTGAGGAGGAAAATAAGAAAAAAATATTTTGAACCAAAAGGTGTGCTTTTGGTAGCTTTTGAACTAATGGTGGTCTGTGGATGATGCACTGTTATGGGGATCTGTGGATGACGCACTGTTATGGGGATCTGTGGATGACGCACTGTTATGGGGATCTGTGGATGACGCACTGTTATGGGGATCTGTGGATGACGCACTGTTATGGGGATCTGTGGATGACGCACTGTTATGGGGATCTGTGGATGACGCACTCTTATGGGGATCTGTGGATGACGCACTGTTATGGGGGATCTGTGGATGACGCACTGTTATGGGGTTCTGTGGATGACGCACTGTTATGGGGGGATCTGTAGATGACGCACTGATGGGGGATCTGTGGATGACACTGATGGGGGGGATCTGTGGATGACACTGATGGGGGGATCTGTGGATGACACTGATGGGGGGATCTGTGGATGACACTGATGGGGGGATCTGTGGATGACACTGAGGGGGGATCTGTGAATGACACTGAGGGGGGATCTGTGAATGACACTGAGGGGGGATCTGTGAATGACACTGAGGGGGGATCTGTGAATGACACTGAGTGGTGGATCTGTGAATGACACTGAGGGGGGGGATCTGTGAATGACACTGAGGGGGGATCTGTGCATTACACTGATGGGGAATCGGTGGATGACACTTATGGGGATCTGTGGATGACACTTATGTCTTCCACAGATCCCCATAAGTGTCATCTACAGATCCCCCATCCGATGCATCAGTGTGGAGGGAGGAGGCGGGGACACTCATGGTGGGGCCCGGTGCAGTGACTCTACTCTAATACACCGGGCCCTGCAACTGTTAAACATTCAATCTGATCTATATCTAATTGTATATGCTCTGTATGGTACTTACTGTAGGACCGTAAGTATAGCATTAAGATGCCGCAGACCGGGGAGATGCCGGTCTGCACCGTCTAAATGCTATACTTACGGTACTACAGTAAGTACCGTACAGAGCATATACAATTATATATAGATCAGATTGAATGTTTAACAGTTGCGGGGCCCGGTGTATTAGAGTAGAGTCACTGCCCCGCCATGAGTGTCCCCGCCTCCTCCCTCCACACTGATACTTCGCTGGCCACACTGTGCAGCATAGCGGCCAGCGAAGTATTCGCTTTATAAGACGCACGGCCATTTCCCCCCACTTTTGGGGGGGAAAAAGTGTGTCTTATAAAGCAAAAAATATGGTATATTACAAAACTGTTTTAAAAATATATTAAACTATATAAAAAATAATCTGAAACAACAGTTACACTTTAAAAGTAGAACTAACACAACATTTTTATTATCTGACCTGCTAGAAAGGTACATAATGTAACCTGTAGTGAAGGTAATCTTCTTACCAGAGACTGCATTTGTGAACTATAACCTCCCTTCTGATTCTTAGCTGTGTCATGTGACCAACTCTCTGATCTCCAACTGACACAGGACAGGAAGCCAGTTACTTCTCTATTCATTCCTATGAGACTGACATTGAGGCTCCTATAGGAATACATAGAGAAACTGGCTCCCTGTCCAGACATACAATGCTGTGTTATTTGGAAAGTTAGAGTGCTGGTCACATGATACAGCTGAGGATCAGGAGGGAGGTTATAACTGACAATACAGTCACTGGTAAGAAGATTACATTCACTAAAGATTACATCATGTACCTTCCTAGCAGGTCAGAGAATACAAATTTTTGCGGGAGTTCTTCTTTAAGTTTGTCAATACGTGCAGTATACTCTTGTCACGGATGGTGTTGCAGAAAGCTGGAACTTATAAATAAACATCCGACTCGCTTGATCCCAAACTAAGGAGCGTATGGGTGAGCCCTATAAAACCCCTAGAGCTCTCCCTGACTGCTATGCCCATGCAAAAATCTTTATGGTAGACGATTGCATGCCCATGTACCTTATCCTATGTGACACCTGAAAACCATATAATAGTGAGGGGACACGACCACCGGCTCCCTGCACTTAATACGGATGGAGTCAGGGTCACCTAGAATCAAGCCAGCAAGGAAACACAAATAAAGGAAAAAAAGACTTATCTTGAGGAATCAGCAGCAGCAGCCACAGCAGTGAACACAATCCAGGAAGTAGTATAAACCGCAAGGTGAGGCAGTATGGGAGGGAATATAAAGGGAGGCAATTAGTGTAAATAGGTGACAGCTGGGAGAAGGAAAGGAGAGACAAAGTTAAACCAAAACAAAGAACATCATGCAAGAGGTACAGAAGAACGTCTGCCAGACCTTCTCAGAGAGCTGGCGGTGACAACTCTTCAGGCAGATTGGCAAAATAAAGATATTACTGCTTTTTTACAATACAGGAATCACTTATCTTGTAATTTAATTTATTTTTCATATACAGGATATTTCAGGTTTCATTTTAGGCTAATCTCACACTAGCGTTTTTTGCGGATCAGTCATGGATCTACAAAAACGCTTCCGTTACAATAATACAACCGCATGCATCCGTCATGAACAGATCCGGTTGTATTATGTCTTCTACAGCCATGACAGATCCGTCTTGAACGCCATTGAAAGTCAATGGGGGACGGATCCATTTTCTATTGTGCCAGATTGTGTCAGAGAAAACGCTTGGCTCCGCTACGTCAGGCGTACAGCAAAACACTGTAGGCAACGTTTTGGTGTCCGCCTCCAGAGCGGAATAAAGACTGAACTGATGTAAACTGATGCATTCTGAGCTGATCCTTTTCCATTCAGAATGCATTAGGGCAAAACTGATCCGTTTTGGACCGCTTGTGAGAGCCCTGAACAGATATCACAAACGGAAAACCAAAACGACAATGTGTCTGATCTGTCGGATACCTCTGTCAGGGATATCTAGATGCTTCATATTTACTGTAGGTGATTTATTTAATCTCTCAAAACAGGCACCCAGGCATGTTTGACAGAAATTCAGGCATTGGGGGCTGGTGAGAGGCTACTGGGGGCTGGTGAGAGGCTACTGGGGGCTGCTATAAGGCTACTGGGGGCTGCTATAAGGCTACTAGGGGCTGCTATGAGGCATGGGGCTCTTATATGAGGTCTGATTCATATTGGGGTCTGAGCTGAGGTGTTATCTGAGGTCTTATAATATGAAAGAGACGAATTATGCCTGAACAGACATATAGCGCAAATTCCAGTTTTTGTTTACGTTTTATGTTGCACTGAATTTTCTGCGAGTGGCAGTGGATCTTGGATGAGTTCCCACACTTTTTTCCCCAGGACTTGACCCCTGGACAGAATACATGAAGTATCTACATTACATTTAAAGCTGACAAAAATTACACAGTCTGCCAACAAACTGATGACTGACTTTATATTTAAAAGGGTAGATGGAGTATGGATTCATTCATCTTTCTCTTTCCCTAAGTCAATATATTACATTTGTCATTTTCTAACAAGCTTTGTATATTCAGGGGCTTTTTCTAGATTGTATTGAAAGGTGAAGATTCTTTTATGTGAGATTGGAGTTAAACATACAGTATTCTTCGCATCACTCAATTATTTTAAGCACAGAGTACATGATGCTTAATAACACTGAATCAGCCAGTTTGGAATGTAATTTCTTATTTGTAATGTTTTAATTATAGAATGATGATAATAAAGTAAAAAACAAGCACAAATATATATATATATATATATATATATATATATATACTTGGGCATTCCAAAACTTTAACTTTATTGTTCTTTAACAATTACTTTGGTAGAACTTGTGTACTTACTGTAGGGTCGTTGTATTGATGCATGACCCACGTTCTCTTGAGATTCAGCTCATGGACAAATCCCCTGACTCCTGACATTTTCCTTTAGAATTTGCAGGTTTATTTCGGAATTCATTGCTCTATCAGATTGTCACCGCCAGTTCTGTGAGAAGGTCTGGCAGACATTCTTCTCTGCCTCTTGTATGATGTTCTTTGTTTTGGTTTCACTTTCTCATCTCCTTTCCTTCTGCCAGGTGTCACTTATTTTGACTAATCGTCTTCCTTTATAATCCCTCCCATACTGCCTCACTTTGCGGTTTATACTACTTCCTGAATGAAGAGTTCACTGCCAGAGGCTGCTTCTGCTGTTTGTTCAGATGATTCTAGGTGACCCTGACTCCGTCCGTATTAAGTGCAGGTAGCCGGTGGTCGTGTTCCCTCACTATTATAGGGTTTTCAGGTGTCACACAGTATTAGGTACGTGGGCATGCGATCGTCTACCATACAGACCCTTGCATGTGCAAAGCAGTCAGGGAGAGCTCTTAGGGTTTTATAGGGCTCACCTATAAGCTCCTTAGTTTGGGATCAAGCCAGTCGCTTGTTTATTTATATGTTCCAGCTATCTGCTAACTTCATCCGTGACACAGATGCAGCAACACAAACATGATATTACCACCATTTTGTATCACAGATGGGATGACATTGTTATGCTGGAATTCAGTGTTTTCCTTTCTCCAAACATAATGTTTCTCATTTAAACCAAAATGTTCTGTGTTGGTCTCATCCATCCACAAAACAATGTTCCAGTAGCAGACGGGCAGCAATGTTCTTTTTGAGGAGCAGTGGTTTTCTCCTTGCAATCCTAACAAGCACACCATTGTTGTTCAGGGTTCTCTTGATGGTGGACTCATGAACATTAACATTAGCTAATGTGAGAAAGGCCTTTAGTTGCCTAGAAGTTAACTTGGGTTTCTTTGGTCCTCAGAAATCTAATACACTTCCATAAACACGTGCTCTGAAGATCAGACTTTTATAGATCCCTGTTCTTTAAATAAAACTGATCGTCCACTCACCAGATTGTCATCCCATTGATTGAAAATACCTGACTTTAATTTCACCTTGAAATTATCTGCTAATCCTAAAGGTTCACATACTTTTACCACTCACAGACATGTGGTATTGGATAATTTTCCTCAATAAATAAATTACAAAGTCTAATATTTGTGACTCATTTGTTTTATTTAGTTATCTGTGTCTACTTTTAGGACTTGTGTAAAAATCTGATGTAGTTTTAGGTCACATTTATGCAAATATATATATATTGTAGGGGTTTAGCTCTTCTCCGGGGGTGATTCACACAAATATCGTCGCCAGACACCAAGTTTCTGGTCCAAACATCACTTTATTTGGCTCCTCAGCAATCCAAACATAAATGGTACAAAATAAACACCTGCCCGGCTGGGCTCTAACTAAACATATAATATCCTGACTCACCTAAAGTCACAGTTCACACCCTGTGAACTCGTGCGGCTTTGTCAGCCAATGTCCCACAGCCTCCTGGCTGTACAGAGCACAGTACGCCCACTGTCTCCAGTTCAGTATTTCTTGTGGGGGATTGGGGCTCAGTAGTCTGCCTGACTATGGCCCTGCGACCCTCCCAGGCGTCGCTGCGTCCCCCAACTCCAGGCTATCTCCCAGCCTTGTGGTCCCTCAGCCTTGCCCAGCTGAGACCACACAGACAGAGCCTCCAGGCCTCTGTCCACAGGTAACACACTACCCCCTTTCTGACACTCTGGGAGGTGCCTTATGCCAGGCTGATTACCTCCAGCTTGTCTCACCTGAGGTGGAACAGGGGTGTGGACCACACTATCCACCCCTTCCTTGCCTCTAACCTGAGTGAGACCTGTCACTGTCTCACATATCCCCCCCCTTTGTTCAAGCCCGTGAGGGTGAACACCTGCATAACCAGGGGAGGCTGGTGAGAGGGTATCGACCTGGCCTGGACGTGGGGAACAGCCACCCACCCTGCTCTTTGGCTGCTCCCAATAAGAACCGGCCCAGATTGGCTTTACAGCCACACTAAGTAACCCAGTGTCAGCGAGCACTAGCTGCCGCTGACACAGAAAATTACCGGTTCTTATTTCACCGAGGCCAGGAACCTCGGTGACACGTACCTTCCCTTTGTTCTGCCAGACCCACGCCAGCAGAGCTTGGTTTATCACCAAAACCAACATCTTGCCTAACCGAAACTGCCTAAAGGCCTCATGTGCCCATCTCATGGCCAGATACTCTTCTCCTACTCTTTCCCGAGTGATAATGATGCGCTGTCGTATATTTTGATCTCCCTCTCTTTTTAGATCCTCTGGCTCCTGTACATGCACCTCACGGCCTTTCTTGAACTGCTGCAGCTCTTGCCTGAACTGTTCAGAGTCATGGTCATATCCTGACACTTTCTCCTTTGCTTTGCAGGGCTCCTTCAGCAGAGCATGCTTGCCCCTACTCGCTTCTTTTATGTGCATCTGGGTCACTTCTTCCTTCTTTCCAACAGTAGTTACGCTAGCTACTATGACAGTTTTAGAGACCTCTGCTTCTTTAGCAGCTTTTTCCACTTCGGCTGCGGCTCCCTTTGGCTTAACTTTGGTCTCTGTAGAACCTGGGGACTTCATGTCAACCAACATATCGGCCTTAACTTTTTCAGTCTTTGTCTTCTTGAAGTCTCCAGTCTCTTTGACCGCCTTCTCATCCTTCTCGGACATGGCACCATACACTTGCCCTGTTAACCCCTCCCCCTCATCGAGGCAGGAGGCACCAGGGTCTTCAGCAGACTCCTCGTCTTCTGTCATTTTCTCCAGAGGCTCACCCAGGACCCTGTTCTCATTTTGTGGAGGATTCAGGAGATACAGCCCATTGTAATAGCCCGGATCCGTAAACTGATCGTTCACCTCCTCGTACTTCTTCCCCAGCAGGCTGCTGGCTATTTGGAAGGCCTTGTATGCAGAGGGAACGTCTTCCAGGCCTAGGCTACACGCTACCATGGGTCTGTGGTCTTCGGCATCCACATCAGCCCCATCATCTGGTTTAGCAGAAGCATCTTCCATCTTCTCTGCCACAGCCAGCACCACAGTGCCACCCTCTCCAGTCCCATTTTTAACAGGCTCTGGCTTCTTGACATCTTCCAGAGAACTCTCCTCTTCAGGTTTCTCACCTTCCACCTGCTGTTTGAGAGCACACTTAGATTTCTCCAACTCATCTTTTAAGCTCATGAGATTTTCATTCTCTGCTCTGAGTTGCTTGTTCAGCCTCTCCAATTCAGCATGCTTCTCAAGCGCTTTTTCCAGGGCTTTAGCCAAGGAGAGGGCCTTGGTCTCCTTTTCCCAAGCATCAGTCTCTGTTTGGTCACGTTTTTCACCATATCGAGCCGAGATGTATTTCTCTTCAGCTAGGAGCCAGTCACACTTCTCCTGTTTCTTCGCTGGATTAGACATAACTTGCTTCTGGTGGTCCAGGTCCACCATCAGATCATCCAATCCTCGCTGAAGTTTGTTCTTGGTTTTCTCCCCCTTTTTGTATGTCACACCCTGTTTCTCCAGGCGCTGAACCACCAACTCCATGTTTTTCAGCAGTTTCTTTTCAGCTTTTTGCACAAGCTTGTGGGAAGTGCCCCGCTTTTGGGCCTCCGGTTCCAGCTACTCCTTGCTCGGCTCTGCTGCAGCAGATGTAGGAGTATCACCATTCTCTTTCTTTGCCCTTTCTGAACTTTTCTTCAGTTGCTCTGTGAAGACAGCTAGTCCCGTCTCTAACGTTTCTAGGGAGCGTGAGGAGAGAGAGAGATCATCCTCCTGTTTGCAGTTGTACTGTCGTGTCAGGTCATCTACAACTGTCTGGATATGGGCTTCAGACCCTAGGCTGGTTACTAGTAGGCTGGTTACTAGTAGCGACCAGACAGTTATATATGACGAGATGAGAATTAAGTCGGGTGACCCGACTTAATTCTCATCTCGTCATATATAACTGTCTGGTCGCTACTAGTAACCACCTTTGTTTCACAGGACCTTGACATGGTAGCTTCACTCTCTGGGTTGCTATCGGTCACAGCACATACGTCACCTATACCGCTCGTGTCATTATTAATTCTGACCTCTAGGGGCACCGATGAGCTAATCCCCACCTGGGACACTTCCTTAGTAACCAACCAACATTGCGGGGACTGCATTTCCACCTCTGGTACGTGCGGTACACCCTCTAGCCCTATCATATTTTCCTGCACCTTCAAACACTGAGCTGGAGCTGGGCTTTGCTCCACACTACTTATATGCATGTCTTCAAACCTTTCGATTACGCCATATCGCGCTTCATGAAACATAGCAGATGCAGAAAATAAAGCTTCATCATCATTTACATTTTTACCACCAGGGGGCGCTTCTCCCCTGACCACAACCTGCAACGGAAAAGTTATATCACTGTCACCACATATTTCATATGACATCATATTTTCCTTATGCATTTCCGCACTTTTGTCACCATCACTTTGCACTTGACCAGCACCATTGTTTCCAATGGTCAATATTCTTTCCCCATGCAGGTCAAAGTGCAACTCCCTTAGATCCTCACTTAAAGGGACAGGTACAGGTTCTGCAGAAGTGTCTCCATTACTCCACAGCAACAACCCGATATCACGGCCCAACACTCCCTTATGCATAAGCGTATCTGTAACATCAAATTCATCAGTCTCTGTTCTCATTGGAGTCTCACGCTCAGTGAAAATCAGTGGATAGTCCTTATCCGCACGACTGTCCAGCACCTTTAATATTTTACCAGTCTCAGGTTTCAATATTGTGCTGCCTCTTACCCGGGCTAGCATGGGATCCCGGATCCTTGTCATCCCAAAACTAGCTTTGGTCATGGGCAACTGAGGTAACACAGAAACCTTCTCCCCTGTAGATTTCTGCGAGGGAGCAATCACAGCAGGCTTATCCGCCTGTCCAGACACAGACTTATTACCTACCGGCCCAACAGGTATCCCCTGCCGCCGGCTCACTGTCACTGGCTCTGCTACATAGTTAATAACAGGAACAGTCTTACCCTTTGTAATCCACCATTCTGGTAAAGCAGTGACATTCTCTCCCGCAGACTCATCAAGGTTGTGGTTGCTCCTAGCAACAGCTTTACTGCACCTCCGCACTTCCTCTCTAGGACTCCGGACACAGTCGCAGGGAAGATATGCACTCCTGAGAACCGCACCGCTCTCCACCTCTTTGTCTTCCCGACGGTTGCCCTTGGCAACGGCATATCTTTGCCTTTTATCAGGAACTCCGCTCCACAACTGCCCAAACAATGGAAAGTCCTTGCCCAGTACAAATTCCACTTCCAGTGTCTCACATTTTAACAGCTCCCATTGCACAGAGCCATAGACCGTCACAAAGGTCAGTGACACCGTAGTTTTGGTCTCTGGCCCCCGTGTTACAAAGTCCAGAATTCCAGGCAGGACCCGAGACACTTGCTGGCGGGAGTCTAGAATGACCCCCAGCGGGATTCCGCCGATCACTAACTCGCAGGATTTCTCCCACGGGCTATACCATTTTGCAGCCATTTCCACTGCTCAGTCTTTTATACTGGGCTTCTGGCCCTTTAAATCCTGCACGGTTTGCACCACAGAAAAAAAAAGTCCAGTTTAACACCAGCAGTCTCTGCTCTGCAAACTAGCAGGCTTCCAGCATTTTTAACTTATAAGCAGGGACACCTGCCCGCATCCGACACCAATTGTAGGGGTTTAGCTCTTCTCCGGGGGTGATTCACACAAATATCGTCGCCAGACACCAAGTTTCTGGTCCAAACATCACTTTATTTGGCTCCTCAGCAATCCAAACATAAATGGTACAAAATAAACACCTGCCCGGCTGGGCTCTAACTAAACATATAATATCCTGACTCACCTAAAGTCACAGTTCACACCCTGTGAACTCGTGCGGCTTTGTCAGCCAGTGTCCCACAGCCTCCTGGCTGTACAGAGCACAGTACGCCCACTGTCTCCAGTTCAGTATTTCTTGTGGGGAATTGGGGCTCAGTAGTCTGCCTGACTATGGCCCTGCGACCCTCCCAGGCGTCGCTGCGTCCCCCAACTCCAGGCTATCTCCCAGCCTTGTGGTCCCTCAGCCTTGCCCAGCTGAGACCACACAGACAGAGCCTCCAGGCCTCTGTCCACAGGTAACACACTACCCCCTTTCTGACACTCTGGGAGGTGCCTTATGCCAGGCTGATTACCTCCAGCTTGTCTCACCTGAGGTGGAACAGGGGTGTGGACCACACTATCCACCCCTTCCTTGCCTCTAACTTGAGTGAGACCTGTCACTGTCTCACAATATATATAAAACTTTCAAGCACCACTGTGCACGTCCAGAGAGGTTATAGGTCCATTTTTAGTTTTTTTTTGGTTATGTCCCACTAGATGTTTGGCCCCTTTGGGACTGCCATGATAGTACCTACTATGTCCTCCAGCCTCCACAACTCAATACAGCTGAATGGGGATGTCTATTTTGACATTATTCTTCTGAGAATGTTAAATTTTCAGCTGGTAAACATTATGAATTTATACAGTAGAGAAACTTTAAAGCTCTTCCTGCAGAATAAGAGTGTATACAAACAAGTGGATTACCAATCAAAACATGGATTAGTGTGCGGTCTCATCTTACTTTATTTTTGCAGCTGTTTACCAGCCAATGAAATTATTCTGTGTTGCAATGTTCCTTTAACCCCTTCCCGACATATGATGTAATAGTACGTCATGGCGGCAGGTGCATTCCTGCATTTTGATGTACTATTACGTCATGGTGATCGGGCAGGTATCAGAGCGGTGCGCACCCGATCACTGCAGGGGTCCAGCAGTCCCTGATAGCTGGGCCCCTGCTGTATCCGCCGGCATCGCTATACAAGCCGATGCTGGCGGATTAACCCCTTCTATGCCGCAATCAGCGCTGACTGCGACATAGAAGGGATTTGAGGCGGGTGAGAGAGCCTATCGAGTCCCCGTGCTGCTGTGGTGGGGACTCGATGGCTGAGAAGGCAGCCCGATGCCGTGCAGAGGCTGCCAATGCCCTGCACAACATCGGGACCTGCCTTCTACGGGTGCCCAGGAGATCCAGCCACAGGCAATGCATTACAATACATATGTATTTTAATGCAATGCAGAGGGAATCAGACCCCCAAAAGTAAAGTCCCAGAGTGGGACAGAAATAAAGTTTAAAAAAAAGTCCAAAAAATAGTTTTTAATAAAAAAAATTATGTTTCAAGTAAACAAATTAGATATTAGGTATCGCCGCATTCGTAACGACCGGCTATATAAATATATCACATGATCCACCCTGTCCGATAAAAACCGTAAAAAAAATAAAACAAAAACTGTTTAAAAAAAAGCCATTTTTGACAATCGCACAAAAAATAAAAAAAACTATAGCTCTCAGAACATGGAGACACTAAAACATATTTTTTTTTTGTTTCAAAAATGCAATTATTGTGTTAAAATGAAAGAAATAATTAAAAAGTATACATATTAGGTATCGTCGCGTCCGTAACAACCAGCTCTACAAAAATATTACATGAATTAACCCCTCAGGTAAACACAGTAAAAAAAATATATATAAACAGTCCCAAAAAAAGCTATTTTTTGTCACCTTACATCACAAAAATTGCAACACCAAGCGACCAAAAAGGCATCTGCCCCCCAAAATAGTACCAATCAAACCGTCACCTCATCCCACAAAAAATGAGACCCTACCTAAGACTATCCCCCTAAAAATAAATAAAACTATGACTCTCAGACAATGGAGACAATAAAATATGATTTTTTTGGGCTTCAAAAATGCTATTATTGTGTTAAAGTGAAATAAAAAAAAAAAAGTAGATATGTTAGATATTGCCATGTCCGTAACAACCTTCTCTATAAAAATATCACATGACCGAAGCCATTTTTTGTCACCTAACATAATTTAAAGTGCAACACCAAGCGATCAAAAAGGCGTATGCCCCCCAAAATAGAACCAATCAAACGGTCATCTCATCCTGCAAAAAATGAGCTCCTACCTAAGACAATCGGTCAAAAAATAAAAAAGCTATGGCTCTCAGACTATGGAGAAACTAAAACATAATTTTTTTTGTTTCAAAAATGCTATTATTGTGAAAGACTTTAATAAATAAGAAAAAGTATACATATTAGGTATTACCACATCCGTAACGACCAGCTATATAAAAATATCACATGACCTAACCCCTCAGGTGAACGCTGTAAAAATAAATAAATAAAAACTGTGCCAAAACAACCAATTTTTTGGTCACCTTGCCTCATAAAGTGTAATAATGAATGATCAGAAAATCATATGTACCCAAAAATGGTACCAATAAAACTGTCAACTCTTCCTGCAAAAAATGAGCCCCTGCACAAGACGATTGGCAGAAAAATATAAAAAATATGGTGTTCTGAAAATGGAGACACAAAAACATTTTCTTTTTCAAAAATGCTTTATTATGTAAAACTGAAACAAATAAACTAAGAAAGTAGAAATATTTGATATCACCACATCCAAAACAACCTGATCTATAAAAATAGCGCATGATCTAACCTGTCAGATGAACATTGTAAAAAATAAAAAATAAAAACAGCCATTTTGTGGTTACCTTGCCTCACAAAAAACGTAATATAGAGCGTTTTAAAATCATATGTACCCCAAAATAGTACCAAACTATAAAACTGTTATCTTATCTCCTAGTTTCCAAAATGGGGTCACTTTTGGGAGTTTCTACTGTAAGGGTGCATTAGGGGGGTTTCAAATGGGACATGGTGTCTAAAAACCAGTCCAGCAAAATCTGCCTTCCAAAAACCATGCGGCAGTCCTTTCCTTCTGCACCCTGCCGTGTGCCCTTACATCAGTTTACAACCACATGTGGGGTGTTTCTGTAAACCTCAGAATCAGGGTAATAAAGTTTGAGTTTTGTTTGGCTGCTAACCCTCGATGTGTTAAAGAAAAAAATGGATTAAAATGGAAAATCTGTCAAAAAAGTAAAATTTAGAAATTTTATCTCCATTTTCCTTTAATTCTGGTGGAACACCTAAAGGGTTAACAACGTTTTAAAATCAGTTTTGAGTAACTTGAGGGGTCTAGTTTCTACAATGGGGTCATTTATGGGGGGTTTCTATTATGTAAGCCCCACAAAGTGACTTCAGACCTGAACTGGTCCTTAAAAAGTGGGTTTTGGAAATGTTCTTAATTTTTTTTAGAATTGCTTCTAAAATTCTAAGCCTTCTAACGCCCCCCCCAAAAAAAATGACATTTACAAAATGATGCAAACATAAAGTAGAAATATGGGGAATGTTAAGTAGTAAATATTTTATGAGGTATTTCTTTCTGTTTTAAGAGCAGAGAAATTGAAATTGAGAAAAATGCAAATTTTTCCAAATTTTGGGTAAATTTGGGATTTTTTCATAAATAAAGGTGAACTATATTGACTCAAATTTTTCAGAAAGGTCAAAACTGGCCTGGGGTAGAAGGGGTTAAGCAAAAATAACAAAACATCAGAAGTCATTCCTCGGTAATGCAAACACATTGCCGAACTGGAAGCACATTCAACTTCTAAAGACTGTTGTAACAAACATAACAATATTAAATCTTATTACAAAAACTCAAGCATTAAATCTTATTATAAGAGCACACTGGGCCATTCTATCTGTTTTATGAAAATTAATCCATTAATGTCAAGCATGTGTTTCCCACAAAGTATAGCACATATTCTCCATGGTCAACTTCTTTATTGTTCATGACAGGGCACACAATGTCCTGCCAAACCAGTGATTAGCCACCTAGAACAAAATTCTGCTATGGAGTTGGCTTTGAATATTAACTAAAGAAGCAGATACATGTTCTTTCAAATTTGATAACTCTAACATCAAAGTCACAATAATATACCAAATAAAATTCTACCTGACTTTAATTTGGACACATTGGACAGGCTAGCTTCACACTAGCATTATGGTCTCTGGCAGCCTATTCCAGCAGAGAACAGCCTGCCAGAGCTCCCTGGATCCGGAATCGGTGGATGTTACTGCAATGTCCGCTGGGCCCATTGACTATGACGGGATGGCTAATATGCTGGGATTCAGACAGACTAAAAATCTACCTGAGATATTGTAAAAATGCTACCCAGAACTTTACAGTCATGAGCACCTTCATGTAATTCTGCATCAGAGCATGATGTCTTGGAAAAGTGCATACAAAGTTTGAGGCTATTATTTTAGCCCAAGTGGGCCCGAAACTCACACCACCTCCTAAAAATAAAAGTTTAAGATATGCAGAATTCATGCCATGACACTTGCCTATCACTACATGCATGTGTCTTGACATATTTACCTGAACTAAATAGACAAGAAATCTTTATGATCCACAAACATTTGAGTTGAAAAATGTCCTGATTACAACCATATCACCACGCAACAAAAAAAATAACTTTTCATCTGCTACTGGGCAAAAACCATTTGTCCGATACTAAATCGAGTGTGCGGATTACAAATCCGAAGTCAGAATTGTTGTAACATGTCACGAAATTTTGCTATGCATAAGTATGCCTAAATTAATTAAGCACTTGGAAAAGCATTGAATCATTTTGAACAGAACGAGTTTTACTCCAACAATTACCTGATCTACATCAAAGTTTGCGTAGTAAACAGTGTATGAAAATGTAATGGAATAACAATATTTCAAAAAGTCTTATTTTTCAGTTTAAAAGTCTTACTTGAGCAAGGCACAGTACTGTTAAAAGTGCTTTAGGCCTCTGCTTGCTTTTGCGTTTGTGAACTGTCATATTTTCCCGTTGCAAAAACCAGCAGTAGTCCCCCATCATGTTGGGATTCCAGCGGCCTTGATACCTGTTCTCCATTGTAGAAATATCTTTATGGAACCGCTCTCCATGTTCGTCACTTACATCTCCCAAATTGGGTGGGAAAAAGTCAAGATGTAAATTGTAAGAAATGCACTTTCAATGACATTCGGCAGCCAAGTTGTTCATATGCTGTAAGCATGTTTTCTACTAATTCAGCATAGTTTGCAGCTCGTCTGTTCCCGAGGAAGTTCTGCACTACTAGCACAAATGCATCCCAAGCTGCAAGTTCCAGAGGGTTGAGTTTTGTTCTGAATGTGTCATCATGCATTAGTCTGTTGATTTCAGGGCCAATAAAAATTCTGGCCTTTATTTTAGCGTCAGCTTTCAGTGTGCTAAACTTCTCCTTCAAATACTGGATGCAATTTCCATCACGATCAAGTGCAATTACAAATTTTTTCATTAAACCAAGT